>NC_033621.1:24190282-24250918 GCF_001540865.1 Ananas comosus | reverse complement strand
GGTCCCGGCGGGTGGGGTTTGGGGTTTCGCAGAGAAAGAGAGAGCCACTAGCTAGAGAGCATCTTTCTCGTTTTCTCTACTACTACTGTACATACAAACGGCGACAAAATATACGGCGAACGACCCCAACGAAACCCTCGGCATCTTATCCCATCGCCATGTCAGCAGCAGGAGCAGCAGGAGCAGGAGGAGCAGCGGTTCTGGTGCTGGTGCGGGTGCGGCGTCGAGGAGCCAGCGGTCCATGGGGTGCAGTCGGCCTTGGACGAGCTTCCAGTGGAGGGCCTGGCAGGCGCGCGACAGTAGTTGACGGCCCCGCCACACGAGCACCGGCGCGGAACTCGTGCGCCGCGTCCGACCGCCCGCACCCGCGTGCGAGCACATCCGCAGCCCCATCCCCCGGCCTCCGCCCTCCTCCCCGCTCCCGCCGCCGACCACTCCGCAGGAACCGGTTCGCCGGGTGCGCTCCGCGGGGGCACGCTCCACCCGAAGTCCGACAGAGCGGGCAGCACCGCCGCCGGCGACGGCCGCGCGGGGCAGGCGCCGCCTGCTGCGCGGTGGCGCGTGGCGGTGAGGACGGCGGCCGATGAAAAAAAAAAAAAAAAAAAAAAGAGAGGGGGAAAAACAAAATCTAATTTATTTTTATTTTTACTTTTTTGATGGAGATCTTTCTTAGTCAGGGAGATAGGAGGACAAAGCCATTCGGCTCGTTTTTTTTTAACTATTATTATTATTATTATTATTATTAAATCCTTTTAGTTGGGTTCTTTCTAGTTTTTATTATAATTTTCAAAAAAAGGTATAAATTAAATTTTCTGGGCTTTTTACGAGGGGAGTTTACTACTAATACGAGTTCATTCCCGAATAATAATCTCTACTAGCTAGTCCTTTTCTCGAAAAAGGGTTAGAGTTTCTATCTATTTATTTATTTCCGTTTTTTTCTTTTTTTCTTTTTTTCTTTTTTTTGTTCCCCCCCACCCCCTATAGTTTGAATTTATTTATTATATACCGAGGAATGGGTGATGAGATCATGGGAAGAGGAGAGGGAGCCACGGAGCCACTGCAGTTAATTATTATTAAATTCATTATTCATCAGGAGCGGCGAGTAGTTAATACTTAATACAGGACAGAATTAAATAGGGAATAGGGAGGCATCTTCATCTTGCTGCAGGGTTACTGTAAGCAGGGGCTCTTAATAAATGCCATTGAGAGGTACCACGACTTCTCAGCAAACTCGTCAACTGCACCTATCAATCTGAATTTAAAAACAAAAAATTCATCTACGTTTTTCTTTAATTAAAGAATATGCTGCTTTGTTAGATCAAGTAAAATAGCTGGTTGAGGAACTATATTCTGGGCCAAAATAAAAAAAAGAAAATAAAAAGAAAAAAGAGACCATCTATAAGGGAACTTTTGATCACCCATACAATATAAAAATGTACATATACTACAGTTGTGCTGTTGGTTTATAAAGTTTTTTTTTTTTTTTTTTNCTCCGACGTTTCCCATCCTGAGAACAGGGACGAAGCCATCGAAATGCGTAGGAGAAGAGCGCACGAAGAAGAAGAAGAAGGAGGAGCAGTAAGGAGAACGAAGAGGAGGAGAACGAACCTGGTGGAGATGATGTTAAAGCCCGACGATCGGCGGCGGAAGCGGCGGCGCACGGCGACGGCGACGCCGGCGGCGGGGACCGACTACTTTGACGCGCTCCCCGACGACCTCGTCCTCTCCGTCCTCTCCAAGCTGAGTTCCTCCGCTTCATCCCCCTCCGATCTCATCAGCGTCGCCCTCACGTAAGATCGATCGATCGATCGATTCCCCTCTCTCTCTCTCTCTCTCTCTATGTGTCTCTCTCTCTCTCTGCCAATTCGATCGAATCCCTCGCCGCATTAGTGCTCACGTACGGATCCGAATTTAGCCCCTAATTTTACTTTTATTTTTTTTAAAAAAATTTATATATGTATTTTGGCAGATGCAAGAGATTGAACGAGTTAGGGCTCCAACCCCAGGTGCTGGCCCGAGCGTCGGCGAAGGCCCTGGCGATTCGGGCGAAGAACTGGTCCGAGTCGGCCCACCGCTTCTTAAAGCGCTGCTCCGACGCCGACAATCTCGAGGCTTCCTACATCCTCGGAATGGTAAGAAGCACTAATAAGCAATAATTAAGGCCATCCATCCTCGGAATGAATACTACGTCAATAACATAACAACATTATGCATGTATGTGTGTTAATTAATTAATAATAACAAACGAAGCAGATCCGGTTCTATTGCTTGGAGAAGCGGGGGAGCGGGGCGGCGCTGATGGCGCGGGCGGCGATGGGGTCGCACGCGGGGGCGCTGTACGCGCTGGCGATAATACAGTTCAACGGGAGCGGGGGCGCGAAGGGGGACAAGGACCTGCGCGCGGGGGTGGCGCTGTGCGCGCGCGCCGCCGCCCTCGGCCACGTCGACGCCCTGCGCGAGCTCGGCCACTGCCTCCAGGACGGCTACGGCGTGCGCCGCAACGTCGCCGAGGGCCGCCGCTTCCTCGTCCAGGCCAACGCCCGCGAGCTCGCCGCCGTCCTCACCGCCACCGCCTGCTGCCCGCTGCTGTCGGACTTCGGGTGGAGCGTGCCCCCGGCGGAGCCGCACCCGGCGAACCGGTTCCTGGCGGAGTGGTCGGCGGCGGGAGCGGGGAGGAGGGCGGAGGCCGGGGGGATGGGGCTGCGGATGTGCTCGCACGCGGGGTGCGGGCGGTCGGAGACGCGGCGGCACGAGTTCCGGCGGTGCTCGGTGTGCGGCGCGGTCAACTACTGCTCGCGCGCCTGCCAGGCCCTCCACTGGAAGCTCGTCCACAAGGCCGACTGCACCCCCATGGACCGCTGGCTCCTCGACGCCGCACCCGCACCAGCACCAGAACCTGCTGCTCCTCCTGCTCCTGCTGCTCCTGCTGCTGACATGGCGATGGGATGAAGATGCTCGGGAGGGTTTCGTTGGGGTCGTCGCCGTATATTTTGTCGCGTTTTGTATGTACAGTAGTAGTAGTAGAAAACGAGAAAGATGCTCTCTAGCTAGTGCGCTCTCTCTCTCTGCGANCTCCAGCCACCTCCGGGTCGGGAGGGAAAAAAAAAAAAAAAGAGGAGGGGAAAAAAACAAAATCTAATTATTTTTTTTTAACTTTTTTGATGGGAGATCTTTCTTGTTTCAAGGGGGGGGGGGATAGGAGGACAAAGCCATTCGGCTGTTTTTTTTTTTACTATATTATTATTTTATTATTATTATTGATTATTAAATCTTTTGTGGGTTTTCTCGTTATTATCTTTTCAAAAAGTGTATAAATAAATTTCTGGTTTTTACGGTGGGAGTTTAATACTGATAGAGTTCATTCATAATAATTATTCTTACTAGCTAGTCTTTTCGAAAAAGGTGTTGTTTAGAGTTTTATTATTATTATTTCGTTTTGTTTTTTTTTCTTTTTCTTTTTTTTTTGTTCCCACCCCCCCACCCCCCTTAGTTTGTATTTATTATTATATCGAGGACATGGGTTGATGAGGTCTGGAAGAGGAGATCGGTGAGCACGGGAGGACACTGCAGTTATTATTATTTAAATTCATTATATTTATTCAGGAAGGCGGCGAGTTAGTTATTATACAGGACAGATTAATAGGGAATAGTGGAGGCATTTCATTTGTTGCAGGCGTTACTGTAAGAGGGGTTCTTATAAATGATTTGAGATGGTACCTCACGACTTCCTCGCAAACTCGTCAAATCCATCCTATAATTTGAATTTAAAAACAAAACTTCATCTACGTTTTTCCTTTAATTAAAGAATTATGCTGTTTGTTAGATCAGGTAAGAATATTGGTTGAGGAATATATATATTCTCGGCAAATAAAAAAAAAAAACGAAATAGGAGAAAAGAAAAGGAATCTATAAACGAAAATTTGACAATCCGATAAAATTAATAAAATTGTACATATAGTACGGTTTGTGCTGTAGGTTTTATAAAGTACTTTTTTTTTTTGTTGGAAAAAAATCAACTATTGCTTCGTTATTTAGAATGATATAGGGTAATAATTTGGACTCGAATAGGGGATGGTTTAAAAAAAAAAAAACTACAACTTGCGATAGTGCCGATCAGCTGAGAAAAGATGTTTCTGTAAGTTCGTAAATTGTTTAATCTTGTAGACTGCTATCAGGGGGTCCGACAGGCTGCTAGTTCAGGTAGCATATTAAACATAGGTTACGAACCTTTTCTATCCGTCCATTAATTCCAGACTGAATTAACGTCGACTTCCAAATCTCTAGATTGGTGGATACCCTCCAGAGCCATCACTAATAGGAATTTACTAAAAACGTACGTAGTAAACAAATGATCAACAATTTTCTCTTCAGTCCCGCACAGCACACAGGCTGTGTCTCCAAATTAGTCCTATAGCGGAACAAAAAATTTGCAAATTGGTTCAAAATCAGAGATTTTGTTTTAACCTCTTAAAATTAAATTTCTACTTTGCACTATATGTAGACGTTCTCCTATGTTAGATCTTTAATAAATTAAACTACCAAAGTTGCGCTAGCAATATAAGTCGTATTATATTCATGTAACGCCTAAAGTTGTCGGATCGAACAGTGAGCCCCCAACGAATCTATTAATTATTAGATGAGAGATCACTGTTTCCAATTTTGTTCTATTTATTAAATAAATACTAGTTAAAGTTTTTTTTTTTAAAAAAAAAAAAAGTCAAGCTATGGTGATTGGTAACTCGCTCTAAAAATAAAAACCTATCCTAAGCTTAAAAAACGCACCGACATAATCCAAATTAGTAACATAGACTCGGAAATGCAATTTCTCATAAAAGTTTTTATCATAGTTAGAAAATACATATATACATTGTGAGTGGCGGTGGGTTTATACTGGAAAAATATAAAAAAAAAAAAATAAAAGGGACAATTTCATAAGAATACACGTTTTTATAATTAAGTTTTTAAATTGAGGACATTTTTTAGGACATTAATTTTAAAATAATTTTGTGTTAAAATCAGTATTCGATTTAGCTCAAGAATATAATTTCAAAATGTAGTGGACAACGAGAAGTACTAGTTGTACCATTGTTCATAGAAACATATGAGAAAACATTTCGTTTTTTTTTTAAAGAAAAAATCTTTTTAGGTAAAGAGATGTGTCACTAATTTGTTGAAAAACAAACTTGTTCGCAATTTGAAAAGGAATGTGATTTAGACTCCCTACTAGATTCAATAAACCGACCTAACGATGTGGACTAAACTGGTTTATATTAACGCAACGAAATTAGTGTCCATTTTTTGAGTTGTTATAGCTCAAATATATAGCTATCACTTTAGATATTCTTTCCTCTTCCTAAGTTCCTAATGTTTCAAAAGTTAGATGTCACCCTAGTACACTTATTATGACCGGGAAAATTTTAGCTTTACTCTTAGGTTTTGAGAGTACTAATTTTGGGTATGTGACAAGGAAAGGGAGTTGGTCCACACAAGGGACAAAAGCTGAGAAGGAATAAATTGTTCTCGCCTTCTTTTTTTTTTCTTTTTTTTTCTTTTTTTTTGTCTTTTTGTCGAATTTTCTCTTAATGATGAGATCTATGGTGACCACAAATCCAAGGTGAAGGATTTTGATTCTCATTGAGACTTCAACCTAATTTCCAGATTAATTCGATTAATAAGTCGAACCTTTGTCGCTTGATCGATGGCATCGGTTTTACTGAAACGATAATCTCGATCTTCTTTCTTTTAGCTTTTAGATTTTCACTGATAAAGAGTCTGATTACGAGTTAAGAGGATAAAATAATGAAGGGAGTACAAAAAAAAAATCCAAATCTATCGACCAAACACCATCTAACATGTACGGTAATGATCCTTAGTCATGTGCGCTAATTACAATATTGTGTGAATAACAAAAAATCCATATCGTGTGTGAAAATAAGTAGAGAAAAAGGTACGATTGCGCCGTCTCGAATTAGGCCTAACTCGTGTCATCGAGAAAATAAACTTGATGGAAATCATTAATCCTAAGCTAGCTAGCTAGAAAGAAGAGGAAGTGCGTTTTCGCAAAAATGAGAGTAGCAAAAGTGAGGATAAAACTTTTTGTACTTATAAATTTTTAACCGTTGATTGATAGGATGTGTGGTTAGAATGATGGTAGTCCTCACTTAGAATGATAGTGGTCCCCTATAGTTGAGTGTGTAATTGATTGAATAGTATGATCTAACGGGTGGAAATAATCATGAAATAAATCTAAGGATCGAAAACTTATGAATATAAGGAAGCCAATACTTATAAAATTATAGTAGCCGGACTCTCTCTCTCTCTCTCTCTCTCTCTCTCTCTCTCTCTCTCTCTATATATATATATATATATATATATATATATAAGTGAGCTTGTATGCTTCTGGAATGACGGAGCCTTCCGTAATTTCAAATCATTTTCGATGTTCGGACTTTCGAATCGACGATCGGCTCCGTTAAACTGGATCTAAAGTATTTGAAATACCTAGAAAATAAATTTTGTAATTTTTCGATATCATTTGCTTAGTGATCGAAGGGGCTCAAAATGAATAATTTTAATGACCGTGGTGAACCGTTTGCAAGTTTAACAGTATAGAAATATCCAAATTACGTAAAATTTTGATAGAAAATTCTTTATACTATATAAAATAAGATCAATATTTTTGATCTAAAATTTTAATGTCACATCATTATATTTTATAAGATTTTTATTTTCAGCCGTTGATTTTGAGCCACTTCGATCACTAGGCAAATAATATCAAAAAATCGTAAAATTTATTTTTCAGATACTTAAAATACTCTAGATCAAGTTTAACGGAGCTGATCGTCGATTTGAAAATCCCAACATCGAAAACGATTTGAAAGTACGGAACGCTCCGTACTTTCCAAAAACATATCTGCCGCACTCGCTCTTTATATATATATATATATATATATATATATATATAGATGAAAGAGAGCAAGAGGGACTTGTATCATTTTTCACAACTATTTAGTTGTCACTTTTTGTAGCAGGAATTGGACTCGATTAAAGCACCTTTGCGTCGAGGTTAAGTTGCAGCGTAAAACTTGGGCAAATAAACGGTTAAATTAAGGTAAGAAAGGGTTTGCCAATTGTAATTTACAATAGTTTATTTAAAATTCTTAAAAGAAAAAAAAATCAAATATAAGTTTTACGTGTGGCGCAGAGAGAGAGAGAGAGAGCAGAAGGAATCCAAGGCTCAAAGGAGGGCATCAATATCCAATATATACCCACAATCTAATCTCTCTCTCTCTCTCTCTCTAGTAGGGATGAAAATGGATCCGGGTGGAGATGTCGTCCGGGATCATTAAGAAATAGAAAGGAAGGAGGGAAAAAAAAATATCCTTTTCTTTCTGTGGTTCGTCACGAATTGCTTCTGTCTCAACGAACTCCGAATAGAATGATAGGTGAAGAAAAAAGAAATAAAAATAAAAATTCAATTTATTTTGAATCAATCCAATCAGTCGAGATAACACGACAGAAGGTGTGGAACCGCTCTCTTCCCTCCCCTACGGATCTGCCTGTTTGCATCTCTATTCTCTAGTGGAGTTGCTATTTGCTAGTCAAAAAAGGACGAAGATTTTTTTTTTTTTCTTTTTTTCTTTTTTTTTTTGTGAGAGTAAAAAGAAACGTTAGGATTTGGTTCCAAGTAGGAAAAAGGCAATCCACCATTCCCCTCCTCACATCTTCATTTCTTATCCGGATTTGCACCTTCACTCCACAAAAGGGCAATGAGTGGAGTTGTGACTATTAGAAGCACTAGGAACATTTTGGTGGAGGTAACTTTTAATACAAGAGGTGGAGGCATAGAGCAACATCTTTAATTAGGAACTAAATTGGTTGCCCTCCTAAATTGGTTGCCCTCTTTGGTTTATTCTTCGGAGATTACGTTGGATTCGCATCGAGAGATATTATAAGTTATAGTTCTTTGAATCATAGAGAGTTTTTTTTATTAAGAGATAAGTAGCATGCTACCCACTTCGAGAGATATTATAATTATAGTTCTTTGAATTATAATTTTTTTTTTTTAAGAGATAAGTAGCATGCTACCTGCTTCATTTATTTCATTCAGAAATAAACTTAACTAGAAATGTGAATCAACTAGAATTTAAATTTAAAATTTCGGGTACTAATCATTAAGCCTTTTGCCACTTGCACCAGAGGCTGCTGGCTGAATAATAGGGACTTGAGAAAGACTTAAGTACATGATGGAATGGACAGTAAGACTGAAGTACGTGAGGGAATAAATAGTTGAGAGAGTACAGACTGTACAGTATTGTTTAAAGGGCTTGGGCCAATTGCAACATTTCATATAGTGAAACTTCCATGCGTAAACATAGAGCACAGGGGCTTTTGGTGCACTATTTGCTTTACTGAAATTGAAGAGAAGTAAAATTATTTTCGACCGTAAACATTCACGTTTTGTTGTATGATTTGTCGCAAAATAAATTTATCCATAACTTTATTTCTTCAAAACGTTCTAATTGACTTCACCCCAAATAATGCAGAAGTCACTTACGGAAGAAAAGAATAGAGTAAAGAATAACTATTGTATTTTTTTTTTTCTATTCTCTTATATAATAGTGTAAAAAACTTCAGTAAAATTTAGAAAGAAGCAGTTTAGAAGGCTTTGACTTTCCATCAAATAAAAAGCAGTGAAAAAAATATTTTACCTGAACTGCAATTCAACGTACTGAAAGTTATTGTTAACCTAAAAATCACTTATTAGAGCCAAACAAACAGGCCAGAGATGCAACCAATAGCTGTCAAATGAGGGAGAGATGAGGCTTGATAAATGAGTGGACATGCTCTTTGGTACTCCTTACCTATCCCTAATTACAAACAGGGGTCATGTGAATTCAACCATCATCCTAACCCCCTCTCCACTTTGGCCCATCTTAAACCCTACTCCTGCCAACCAATCCTACTGGGTGCAGTACCACTCAGTAGGTGAGTCCAAAACTGCTTCCCTTAACTAACATTGCTAAGTAATTTCCACACCCACCAGCCCCTCTGACCTCCATTATGATAGCTGGGGAGTAAGAACATGGCTATGTAGGGAGCAATTATTGCTTGGACTTGGTCCGCCGCGTCAGCGGTGAATCGCTCGGCAATTTGCTCTTCATTCTCTCCTTCTATATATTATATGAAAAGGAGCGGAATTTATCCAGTGGCGGTGATGGGATGGAGTGCAGATGACTGGACGGATATGGTGCACCGGGCCTACTCAAAAAATTTTCACCCATTGTAAGGCTGGTGATGGATTTGAGATTGGAAACCCTAACTGCTGCTGGTGTTTCTCCTCAGTGCACTGCATGTGATCAAACTGGAGACTTCAGCTACAAAAAGAGGGTGGGGGTGGTTTGGGCCACCTAACATTGGGTTCCAAAGCGGGGGAGTGGGGGACCCAACTCAATGAAATGTTGTCGCCCAGTTAGAATCCTTCTCTTCTTTTTTCATGTCAGCTAATATGCATTTAAGAAACTATCTGACTCTTACTTGTGACATAACTTATCCGTTAATTCACAAGTAAAACTATTTATTTTCCCAAAAAAAGACAAAATAAAAAAAAAATATTCTGACTAGAGTAAAAAGTTGAAATGAGCTTCTAACAACTATAATTTTTCATGCTTTGACTCGTAACATTACGTTCGTATCTTTTGCTTGTCAGACACTTAATTTTTACTATTTAAGAATGAAAAATTTATTGCTCAACAGTTTAACCGGTGAGTTCACTGGGGCTTCTGAAGAAGTGCCTTTCAAGGAGTAAATTTTCATTAGCTCTGATTTGGTCAAACAAGCCAATAAAGTAAATATACGTTTTCAAAATTTTTCTCTCTCTGAGGGCGACTGATAGAGGGGATGAGCAGGGAACAAACAACCCATGTTGGCTACCAACAGGCCTTAATTAGCATCTGAAGGAACCCTTTTGATGATGACGCCCACATGGGCTTACCACCCATCATTTAACCCTTCTTTTGAGAAGCCGAAATGATCTTATGTGGGCCCAGCGGACGATCTAATAACTCATTGGCCTGGATTTTAAAACCATTTCTTTACTCTACGAAGTACCAATCAAGTACTCCGTAAATTAATAAAAATAAAAATTTAAGACTTTTGCTGTAGCTAAACAGCTAAAATAAGTAGAAGTTCCAATCTAAACTTTTCACTTCTAAGACAATAAATCAATTACACAAAAATTTATGACTTTCCATAATAGTATATTGAGATAGAAATATGAAATATGGTACGATTAGATCTCGAATATCAATTATTAAATTTTTAATTAACTGCACTAGATATTGTCAGTTAGAGTAGATTTGACCGTTAACGCAAGAACCAAAATTTTTAAGATATATTCACTATTTCCGAGCTAAAATATACTAACACACATCCTTAATATTCAATTAAAATGTTCTACTCAAATAGTAATTCAGAACAAGCTCTAGTAAAAGACCAAACAGGCTCGTTGAAAGGCTAAGGAGGGGTGGAGAGACATACGTACATTTCATTTGCTATCACCCGTGGTCCCAACGAATTGCTGGGTGATGGACACTGTGAGATCATGTACCGCAGATGATTCCTTTGTCGGAGCGCGATCCACGGGCGCGTGATCGAAGGGGCGTGATTGCGATTTACCTTCGTTATCTTCCGCAAAGAGACCAAAAAGCGGCACAGTTAATTAGACGCTAAGAAATAGTTAATTAATAATTAGATTATGGTGACAGTTAAAGAAGAGTTAACTAAAACGTTATACAGTAAGGGCCTGTGGAACTTTTCTTTTCTTTTCTTTTCTTTTTTAATTTTTAAAGTGTTATTTATTTAAATAAAATCATTTAAATAAATTTTTAATTTTTTTAATTAAAATTTTTTATTGATTCTAAGCTGTATGTGAAGCACTGCATAAGATTGCAACTCGTTCCTTGAAGACCCAGTTCAACTGGCAGAGTACACTACACGTACATGCAAGTATACGACTTCCCAGGTGTATATTCTTAAAATTGTAATATTTCATTGTAGAACTTTATAAGAATGTGCATGCAATTATGCATATCCTGTCTCTTTCTCCTGCTCCAAAGGGGAAAAAGAAGGGGAAAAAGAGAAAAGAAAAGAAAAGGAGACAACATAAAAAAAAAAAAACATAAAGGAAAAGAAAACGAGACAAAAGAAAAGGAAAAAAGAAAAAATACCAGGTACCTGAAACTTTATTTCGAGGCAATAGGGGGCCCCTGGAACTCTGGATCTAAGAAGGGATGAAGAAAGGAATAGAAACAATCCTTCGGAGGGTTTACTATAATCCGAAAACCTATTTCCAAAATCTAATTGTCCTTTTAGATGAAAATATGCTGGCATCATGAAACGTAAAGGAGTTCTAGTGAATTAGTAAGTTAACTGTTTGGCAATATGGATTTAAAACAGAGAAAAGGAAACAAAAAAAAAAAGAGAAGGAAATATGCTGATCAAATTACAAATAGAAAGAAAATAGAGATACAATTGGGAACCTTGAAGAGACATGGCTCGGCTGATTACCTAAAGCACTTGTTGCTAAGGTGTTCATGATACAGCTAATTGTGTCAATTCACAAAATTTTGTCTCGTATTATTTTAAATTCGTTACCTTTTTTTCCTTTTTTTTTTCTTTTTTTTTCTTTTTCATTTCTCGGTGTGTGTGTGGGGAGGGGTGGGGGGTGTAGTGGGGGTTTTGGGGGAACTGGGTGTGGTGTGGTGGTGGTGGGGTGGTGGCGGCCAGCGTTATGGTGCGGTAGCGGGAGAGAGGCGGTGGCTCAGTTTCGGCCAACTCAGTTGTTGTCCCAAGAAAACAGTATTGGGCCAAGTCAGTTTGATTTGTGTTTCTCCCTAGAAAATGATGTTACCCCAACGTTAAAAATCAGGCTTGATCGGGCCCAATACTTGATCTATTAGTCTTTTGGCAGGATATTATATATATAATAATTGAGTTAGAATACTTTTAGAAGTATCATCCCCTTGGTGTTTTAGATTTTTAGCCTTAAATCTTACCTTGATTATTTATAACCTTGGATCAAATACTATTCCACTACCACATCATCCCAACCTTACATTTTTCCATCCAAGTGTTAAAAACTCAAAAGCACAAGCTTTTGGTGTTTTGAGAGTATTCTAGCCCTCAAGCTCATATATTATATATATATATATATATATAAAAGTTTATTTATTTGTACCTTGAATACACAATCTGGACACTATGGTCTCGACTTCAAGAGTTTGCATTGTGAATTGGCCATTCAAAAATCTTAGTTCAACTTGTATTCTACAGAAAAAGAATACAATCAGTCGACAAAATTATCAGTTACTGTGATACTGTCATTACTTAGAATGTCTGAGAAGGAAAATTGCAAACAATTTCTAGTATCCCTTATTTAAGGATATATGTGTATATGAAATATGAATATCATAAAAGATTTCATTTACAATTAAAAAGGTTTCGCACTACCGAAAGATACCTGGTGGGCTTATAATACCTCTTTCTAAGCTTGAGCTTTTTGTCGCTTTAGATATTGAAGTATGGGTTCCTTAACCTGCAAAAATGAAACAATTGACGGTTCATAAAATAATATGTTAAGGTAATAACAACATTTCATCTAAGCTTCCATTAATCATTGCTGTGATCATTGTAGAGAAAACATACGGTGCTAGCCTTCCTTGATCGCTTGTCTTGAGAAGAACGGCAAACATCATCACCGGGGAAAGGCCTTCCTCGGACTCTCTCTCCCATCACTCCACTCTCTAGAGAAGCAATTGGCTACGAAATTCACATGGTTTCTATACTCAGTATATATACACACTCTTCCTTGATAAAACTATCATATTAATACAAATGATAGAGAATGTTCACCTCGTGCATGCTTGTTGGAGTTCTACTATGATCCTGACCCTTTGCTTGAGCTCCCTGCCCGCTTAGCATAGATCCATTTTGGTATGGCTCGGGTCGCTCTCGGGTGCGTGTGAGATCAGATCCGATGGAATGGAGGACACCCAATGTGGATCCGTCGATCATATTTTTGTCTAGCCAAACCAATGCTTGGGAGTTAAAAAGATAGGAGGTTATATATTCGACAGGATATTCTGTGATTCTTTCAAGAAAAAGAAGAAAATATTTTAATGATAGTATTGTTGAATGGCTAATAATACCTTTTGAAGGCGCGTCCACACCCTCACATTTGAATGGTTGTTCGTTGGTATCAATGTCCTGCTCAGGATGCGAAAAATTATTGATGAAAAGTGGATTCAAGATGTTAGATGAATATCTAAATAAACGATATACGGCATTTTAAGTTGGGGCGTGAGATGTGTTACCATGAGCTTGCTTTCCAATATCCTTTTGACTTCAAGGAGCTTTTTGTTGCTTGACTCACAATGGATGACGCGCTTACCTGCAACATCAGTGGATATCTTAGTGATGCACAATGGTCTCTTTATCAATTCTAATGACAAGAGAACAGGACAAATTATGCTTGTCAACAACAGAAACTGCATGTTAAAAAGGACACAATACATAAAGCTGTAAAAAGCATATGATTGAAACAATCTAACTAGAAAACCAGTAAAAGCAGTCTTTTAAGATCATAACTTCTTGTTGTTCTCCTAATTTCAAGCATGTTTCACAGTTCAATGCTCATAACCAGAGGGAAAAAGCATAAATCAGCAAAAATTATGTACATGCATGCAGCTAGACAATTATTTATGCAAAACACCCACATATTTCCATCTATAAGATTTACTCTAGCAAGAAATCTACCTTTCAAAAAGAGATAGAGAGAGAAGCAATTCAACTAATTACCAAGTTTTTTGCTTCCCGAGCTCTTAATATACCCATCCTGCACCATTTTGTCAATTAGCTTCCTCACAGTGCTCTGATTAGCTTCCCCGTCTAACTTGCTTTGAAGCTTCGCTACAGTCACATAATCCATTGGTAAAGCAAGATAAAGAGCCTGAAAGCAAATCGCAAGCACAATAAATAAAGGCATAAGCTGCTGGATAAAAATATTAAAGTATATTTGTATGTAAATATATCAATTAAGAGCATATAATACCTTCATGTACATGAAATCCTCATTAGACATCTTGGTAGTTTCCTCAGCTTGTGGAATCTCCTGCATCTCAGCCTCCTCCTTTACGACGGATGGATTGGAGTTGACTTCCTGGTAGTGGAAAAAACAAAAGAAAAAAAAAGGAAGTTAAAAGAAAACGTATACAAAGAAAAAGGCAAAAAACCAATCGTTATTTACCTTGTTAATAGTGTAACTATCCTTCGTAGCTCTGGATAAGAGCCCTTCTTTCAGCAGCCTCTCCATAATATCTGGAAAAATGACCCATTAATTACTTACAAAGATAAAGCGTTAAAATAAGGACATTGAGGGAGTAAGTACGCCCTGAATTTAGTTCACAGTAGTACTTCTCCAATACCTTCAGTCAAAGCCTGAAAAGGTGTTTCCAAGAAAGAGAATCAAACCAAGGCTTATTATATAACACAATAATGTATAAAACTTACTCAAGTCAACATATGGACAGGCATTACTAAAACAAACAACAGAAAGTAGTCTCATTAAACTATTACTAACACCCTTAGGACATTTGGAAGGAAAGGACCGATTAACATTGAAGTGAAAATTTCAAATATTATGGGCCTTACAACTGATATGTCAGGGAAGTTTGATAGAACATCTGAGAGATCAACACTGTTGATGTGTCTGGAACTTATCCAATCTCTCACTCGAGCCGTCTGAGTTTCCTCGTGAGCTGCATCTTGAGTCTCATCTGCAGGATTTGAGCAAGTTTGATGAATTAAAAAAGAAAATAAAACGCAAAAACTCATATGGAGGCTGGACAGTAAATATGATGTTTTAACACCTGCCATTACCAAAGATAACCAACAGATAGAATGATAATGAATAATATGACAATATATAATTCAGTAAGGTATTAGACTAAAACAACATATTGCCAACACTACAGTTGGCTTCTACAAGTGCAAAGGTGAAAGATCGATGAAATATGCTTGAGATTGCAATTAAGCTGGTACTAACACTGACCTTCAGAAACCATGCCAGTATCTTCGCACAGACGTTTTTCACCTGTTAGTTGGTCAAAGTGAGCCCAACAGCTGGAAACTCAATAAAGCTCAACCAGAAAATGACAAGAAATTACCAATGGGCGCAACCATGTACTGGTCTGCATGAGAAGGGTGGACCTGAATTGCAGGAAATCTTAATGTCAGAGACTATGCTAAATTACTCTACAAATTAAGTAAAAAAACCAAAAGAATTTTGTTTTTTTAGAATGTATTAAAACATAGAGATGCAAGCATTTTGAATTGGACTGCTTTCACTACAGATCGTAGAAGTGCAATGGGCTAATTCTAGCTACATAACATTGCTTTACAATGACCTACTACACCAAGCTAAGCAATCTTAGTCAACATTATTACCTTATACCAAGTAACATATATTAGTTTACAATATTTTACCTTGGTAAACTTGGAGAGGATTCCCCCTATAATTGTTAAATAAAACAACTATTTTACCTCACCGTCTGAAGAAGAGTCATCCTCCTGATTAGAATCATCACCCAAGCTCATCTCCTCATCTTCAGGAACGTCGCCATTCTCGTCCTCGCATGGATCAAGAACACTTTTCACCTGCAGAAATAAAATTTTAAACCATAAAAACATCTCTCTCTCTCTCTCTCTCTCTCTCTCTCTCTCTCTCTCTTTGTGCTACTAAGTGATTTTTCGTGATTTTTATTTTTTTTGGCACCTACCTTCAGAGTTAATACGAGGTGTTTGCTATTCACATTTCCAATTTCCATTTTTAATGGGTTTTTGGTCCATGAATTAATGGCCTCATTCTCTGCGCAGCATCTGAAAAATGGAGGCTCATAATCCTCAGGCTGCGGGGATCGAAAAAAAAAAAAAGAAAAAAAAAGAGGCAGACTTAGTATAAGCATGTGTAATTATAGTATGGAAGAAGCTCTTAAATTTCTGCTAAGAGATGAACGAAATCTTGTTGCTCTTTATCTGTCTATTGTCCAATTTTGGACATGTGAATGGACTTGTTAGAATAAATCCAAGACAAAAATAAAAGGAAAATAGACATCCAAATGCTCTTAATGAGCAGATATATGACTTTCTAAGAAATGTAATTCACATTTAGCCTCTGGAATAAAAGTCCACAGAAGAACAAGATATAATGTACTAAGAACATCGGATCCAAATTCATCCGCCTTGCAGTCCTGTGTAAGTTGATTGATTAAAGTGGTGATGAAATCATTCAACAACCAAGAAAACATCTAACCATGATCTAATAAGTTCAATGAACAGAGAATTGAATATAGAGTGCTACTCTTGCATACCGTGACATCATCATAGTAGAGGAGCTTCATTATAATGATTCGCTAAGACAAGAACAAAAGCATTTCATCAAACCACTCATATAAATATCACTATTAAAACTGAGCATCATTTGACAAAAGTTACCTCCTCTGGCATTTGGTCCAGAGTCCTCATTAGTGAAACCAGGGTACGGATCATCTTGCAAGCAGAGCTCCTAATGAATAAACAATCAAACATAATTACGATTATGATGCTAGGTAATTATATGCTAGTGAAACAGTATAGAATGAAGTCCAAAAGAGTATCAGGTATACCTCATTTGGTCAGGGGTAATATCTGTTGTATTAGATTTAAATATCGCACCATTCTTTTTGTTTCCACTACGAGATACATTCATGGATACCTCCTCATTGTTAGAATTAGCATAGGTAAAGGAAACTGCAGATATCTTCACATTAGTATGGCTAAAAGAATATGAACCACACAATTTGTCATAGGTAATAACACTTCCTAAGTGTAAGTTCTATCAAAACCATCCAATTTAAATACAAACGTAACAAGATAGAAAAACTCACATGCGTACTCCTCAATCATCGGACCCTCTACATCCTCACAGATACAGAAGAGAAGCGTCTTCAGATACTTCTTCTGTAGTGCATCATAGACGCCTACATATATTTTGATATAGAATACATCTTCATGCCTTGATCACAAGAACACAAACCAATGGGTTAATGAAGGGAATCAAAAAATAATACCTTTCTCCATCCAATCGATGAGCCTCCGAGACTCGGCATCCATGGGCAACAGCTTCTTAATCTTCATCTCTGAGGCAAAGTTACTACTTAAACCCCAGAAATCTTCAATTAATTAGATGTTATGAGTCTAATATTAGGGTTTCTGTGGGAGATGAGGCGACCTAGGGCAGGAACCGACTTGTCGTTGAAGTACTTCTCGGGAAAGAGGCCTCGGATGTAGCTGATGTTGAAGATGGCAATCCGGAGCAGATTCCTCGTCTGTTTTTTGGAAGAAACCATCAGAAGTTCATGAAATCGAAGGAACAGCTCAATGAACAAAGTAATCCATCGGTTTCACCCAATTCAAAAGCAGAATACAGGAATCATCACTAGATTACGTGATTCCATAAATCGTAATCCCTAATTTAGTCCAAAGTAACAGGGATCTTCTTGTTTCCATCAGAATTGAGATTGATCACTAGGGAAAGAGCCATTTCTCATCCCATAAAGTAGTAGAACAAGTAGATCCAGAAGAGAACTTAAATTACAAAGTAATTACGAGGTTAAGATGAAGATTAAAGGTCATCTTCTCCTAAATAAGTAGTATCACGCTTCGATTTACAGGACGTTCTAATTAAGATCAATTACTTCGATCCAAGAGCTAAATAGAAGCATTAATGTCGAACTTGAACAATCAAAAACCTGATTCGCTGGAGAAATCAGGCAGACAAAGAGGAATCATCGATCTCAGGACAGATGAAAGCACTAATTTCAAACCAATCGGTCTAAAATCTAATTAGACCATAATTCAAGCAGATAAACAGGAATAAATGGAAAATCTAAGGGATCTTAGAGAAGTTTACCAGGAGCAAAGAATCCTGCTCTGTGATCTCTGCTTCCTTCGTTCTCTGAGCAACGACCTGCAAACAGTGTAGTAGCACGTTAGATCCAGAGAGAGAGAGAGAGAGAGAGAGAGAGGGAGGGAGAGAGATCACCATTGTGGAGAAGGAGAGAGGTGAAGCACGAGTGAAGCTGAAGATGAAGGAGAGGAGATTTGAAATGGCAGAGTGGGGGGAATCGGCGGGACGAAGGGGGAGGTATTTATAGGCCGAAGGAACTAGAAACGAACGAATTTTAATGCAGTTTGAATTTTGGAAGCTTCCAGTGGAGGAGTTCGTTACCTGTGGGGCCCAATTGTCAGTGTAATAGTCACGGCCCATTGCGTTTTCAAATAGCTGGTGCGAGCCGATCGGTGCTAATATATCACTGATACGACACTGACATGTGGGCCCCACTTAAAATAAATTTGGTAAATAGAAGCAGTGTGGAGCTTGAGAATAACCCAATTTAGGTTTATGATAAAAAAAAATCATATTTATTTTCGTAATATTACGTTTTGTATCGTGATGAATATATTTTTTGCAGCCTCACTAGAGAACATAAAACTATATCATCTCAATATCAAACTAAGCCTTACTCATAACAATCCATATAATTAAACTAGAAAGTATGCATAAATAGACAAAAAATAAAATGTATATAAATGGAAATATATTACGTTGTTGTTACTCTCGAACTAAAATACTCAATTGCCATTTGGAGAATAATAAAAAAAAATTTCCCTCCATGATACCAAATGGCTCATTTAAGAAATTTTTTATCTAATTACTGAAATGCAGGAATTCAAATGTAAAAATACATGTAAATCCAATGGCATCACAAATGGTTGCAATTTTTTCTTCAAAAAAAAAAAATTGGACGCCGAATTATGACCTGCTGTAGATCAGCACATAACAAAAGAATTTGAGGGTTTAGAGAATAACACCATAAGTTTCAAGCATTTAAAATCCCAATTTGAATCCCTCAAATTTCAAGCATTTAAAACTAGTACTTGAATAAGCTATCGTGACAAGGTTTAGAGAATAAAACCATAGAAAGTTTTCCACCACGAACTCCATTTACGATGAAGGTAAGTAAAACAAAATGCAAAGACTATACCAAACCCTTATGAATTGTAGCAACAGTTTAGCTCATAAGACAACATATGCTAACTTATCAAAACTATTATTCCCGGTTTAAAATAAAGAAAAAAAAAACCTAATCAGAAGATACACTGATGGCACCAAAGGCCTCTAACAAACTAATTTTGTAAAAAGAAAGAAGAAAAGCATACTTTGATGAGATGTTTTCTTCAGAAAAAGAATAAGAAAAAAAAATTGCAATCTCTGCACAAACATCGACGTCTTCATGCAGCAGACGCAGAAATTGAAGCATCGAAAGGCAGCAGAATTTCATTCTCGAAATGGAAATGGACCTCAATGCCCAGAAGGTGGATAAGGAACATTATATTTGGTCATCCCCACCCCCCACGCAACGATTCTGGCCACAAGAATCACCCACCCAAGTACGTCGTACTTCAAGTCACTGTTATCCTTCTTATTCTTGTTCTTTTTGGATGCCTGGAGAAGGGAAAAGGGCCACTAGTTGAGAAGAGACTGTGCATAACAGTAAGCCAGGAGACAGAATTAATGTTTATTCTACATTGTCGACAACACGCAAGTTGTATGATGCTACAAGGAACACACAAACAATTTTTAAATTTGCAGGTGAATAAGAATGCTATTCTTTGAATATTGCTGCATTTTAATGCTTCCAAGTAAAAAAGAAAGTCACATTGGCATACCTATTTCATTTAAACAAATATATTTACATTAAAAAACAATCAGGAAGTCAGTAGGAAGCAGCAATTAGGAAATTAGTTCGAATGAAAAGAGAATCAAGAAGTTAAACCCCATCAGTAAAATGTGTACAAAAATAAAAGGAGTTCACTGGCAAAAGAACTATTTGAAACATCAAACAGTAAAGCACTGAGAGAGTTTCAATAGTAATAATCAACTAAATATATCAAAAAGTATGCGTACACACATGAACGCATGTGCTGTGGGGTGGGGCGGGGTGTTTTGTCTGTAACGACCGAGAGGAAACACGATTACCAACGAGCTGCAAGCATTTTAAGCTTTTTACCTGTCTAACAACAATGAAAGAAATCAACATATTACCTTCGCATTCGGAGAAGAGGATGCGCCCTGTGAAGCCTGTTGACTGGTCATCTGCCTATGGAACTCTAAATGCAGTTCAGGTGCCTGACAAGATTATATTCATGTAATTTCCAAAGGTCATTTCATAAAGAACATGTAGGAAAAAAATGTGCAGAACAAATACAGCATTTAGCAACACCAATGACATAGAGCAACTTGCTAAAAGGCACAGGAGACGAAGTTTCTCATTATTTCACACCAAATATACACCAAAATTATTTATAATACATGGAATTCATGTAACAATCTTGAAGTGTTAGTAACTTGGATAAAGAGCACAAGAAACAAATTAATGGAGAATCGTTGCAGAATAAGTTTAGCCAAAAAAGCTAGAAAAAAGAACCTTCGACCCACAAAAGAAAAATATAAATAGATCATCATTGTATGAGCTCAGTAATAGAAGCCTGGCATAATACGAGCAACCCAATCAGTCTATCATTTCTCTAACACGAATTTAGATATACTCTTAAGTAGCAACTACATATATCTGCATAAATATACATATAAATGTATGTGTATCTACCGTACAGTATCCCTATTTCTTCAATATCTATCTGCATAAATATGCATACACATGTATGTGTATCTACTATCTACGTTCAATATCTCCATAAGCATACCAACATACTTAACTGTATAGCTAGGTATAAATGAACTATGACGTGGAGAAGCATCTTTCCTTGCAGGAAACAAAAGTGATATATATTTGTACTCTTTTATGTAAATTACATAAGAACATTATTCACTCATGTGGATTTAAGATGAGTTGGAAAAGATGTAAAGAAACAAGCATTAGCAAATTGCTCAGAAAACCATTGTTTGGAGGATTAACAACTAAAATACGATCCCTAAGAAAATATGACAGAGGGACAGGAACAGCATTTGTCAGAATAATGATCCCACAGCCAAAGTATCAGAAATTGAAAAGAAGATGCTTACCCTGAATGACAAGTCCAATGACTTCAAGTACAACTCATTTCGGGGATCCTACGCAAAAACCCATAATTCAATCCCCGTAAATTCAGTGCATATAATACAGCATACAACAAAGAGAGCATCAACAGAAACCATCAAGAGAGTGTATCATACCTCCTCCAAAGCCTGCTCGAAGCACTGTGTTGCCTTTGCAAAGTAGGTCTTCGCCATCTCGAGGTCCGGAGTGTAAAAAGCGAGGGAGGTGTGAGCATTCCCCAAGCACCACAGAGCATCATGCTTTCTCGGAACCACCTCCAAGGCTTCCTCCAACTTTGAAATGGAATCTAAGATATCAAACAGACAAAAATAATCTAGATTGAAAAGGAACCAACAAAGCAAAGCACTGAAATGAAACAAGAACCTAACAATTTTCTTAGGTCTTATGTGGGTAGTAAAAGCTTCTGCACAAATGTTGTATGAGTACAGCTGTTCGAAGAAGCACTAATAGCCTTTTCAATTCTTGCTTATTTGGTTTGATTGGAACTTTCTATGATGTGCTATATGAATAGAACTATTTAAAGAAGTAAGAATAGCTTTTTCGATGACGCTCTTTAAACAGCTTCTCATTGCAATTGGAAGTAAAAGCTTCATTCAAATAGGATCGTCATCAAGCAGCTCAGAAAAGCTTATTTTAAGCTTATGCCACAACAGAAGCTCCATACTCTCAAGTGTACAAAATGAAAAAAAATAAATAAATAAAACATTAATGCAAGTACCTTCCACATACTTCACAATATCAGGGTCATTCTGAAACTGCGACAACTCAAAAAGCGCTCCTCCCCAACGCGTCAGATTCTTGAAAGAATTCCAAATCATAAGTCAAAATCCATGCAAACTGATTCGAAATCACAACAAATATCATACACACACACAGAGAAAATACCCGAGAAAATCTAAGAGTTTAAGAACCAAATTATGGTTTCTCGATTCGATCGCGGTGGGGAACGAATCGAGGAGAGGAGAATGAAGCGGAAGAGACTGAGATCACCTCGGCGTCGAGAGGATTCTTGGCGTAGGCCTCCTCCGCGGCCTTACGCGCGTCCTCGAAGAAGACGATGGAGTCGAGGCCCTTCTGACGCATCGCCATGGCTTCGGAGAGCTCGATCGAGCGACAGGACATCGCAAAGGAGCTCCTTTTCCTCTTCTCTTCGTTGAACAGAGAAGCGCACTCAAGGGTTTTCGGAGGAGGGAGAGGGAGAACGAAGAGGAGCGGTCGAACTGGGCCGAGTTGGGCCGAGTGTGGTTGCGCAACAACTCGCAGGACATTCCTTAGACCAACCTCACCATGTGATTCATGAACCGCCTGTTATTCATGAACCTTAAGTAGGCCAATTTGCATAAAAATCCAGTAGTTTCGTAATTTTGCAAGTTCTGTCTTTTTTTTTCGATTTTATAAATTTGGTTCTTCTTTTTAGGAATCTGAACAAATTGCCTTCTTTTCAAAATTCATAAGGTATTTGCATAAAGTATACATATCAAATCTTTTTTGTAAAATAGATTTTCATATTAGATAAACAATGGCCAACAATGTTGGTGAAAAACTCAAAATTTCAAAATTTAAAATTTATTCTATTTGAATTTTGAATTATTTATTTAATATTTATCATTATTTATTATTTATTATTTTTATTATTTTATTTATTATTTTATTTTTTTTATTAGTGAGAAAGAAACTAACTGAATACTTTCGTTCTGTTTCTTAAGCCAAACGAAATTCTGTTCTGTTGTGCGAGTTTTGCTTCTTTTTTTTTTTTTTTTTCCTCTTCTGTTTTAGATAGAGTAGGAAGACAGATATTAGATAATATATTAATGTATATCTTTTTCTTCATCCTCTGTTTTAGATAGAGTAGGAAGAGAGATATTAGATAATATGTTAATCCTTATCTATTAATTCTTTCATATTTTATTATTTGAATATATCTCTTATCCATTGGATATTGAAAAAATCTCCGTCAACCTCTTTCGCGTTCGTGCTCGTAAAAAAAGAAATTCCAGTCACGACTTAGGCAATGCTCGCATTCAGTCACGCAGGCAGTGTTCGCATGCTTCCGGATCAAATCGTTCGATTCTTCTTCTTCCACAATTTTGAATTTTAGCGCTTATATGTAAATTAATTTATTTATTTTCATCACAAAACTAGTTAGATTTTAATTACAATCAAATTTTCGATGCAGAATTTTCCCAACAAACAACAAGATAATAAGCTAAATAATATAAGAGAAAAAAATAAAAAAATAGTACAATATATATCAACGTAGATCTTTTTGTTCTTATATTTTTTTTCATTCTGTTTTTTTAACTCCTTCTCCTTTGTCTTCTTTTTTTTCCCTTCAATATAGGCCTTTCCTGTTTTTCATTCTGTGATGGAAAAAATATAAAATTTATACTTAACGTTCAGATCATTAGATGTGAATGCAGCACTAATCTTTTTTTCGAAAAAATTGAATGGAAAAAAAAAGTTACTCTAAAAAGCTCCACTCCAGTCCCCTTCTTAGGGATGTCAACGGGTCAGATTTGGGTCGAATTTTTAAAAACTCGAATCCGAACCCGAAAATCAAATTAAAATCCGTACTCGGATCCGAACCTGACGGGTTTTAAAAATCCATACCTATATCCGTACCCTACCAAAAACCCAAAATCCGAATCCGGAACCGAACCCAGCGGATTTTTAAAAATTTATACCGTTGAATGAAGATCTAAAATAAAAATTATTAAATATTGTATATATTATATAAATAAATAAAAATAAAGTATGTATATATATAATTTTTTCGGGTTCGGGTCGGGTAAATACAAAATCCATATCCGTATCTATATCCGTCGGGTTTTTATTTTCTAGACCTATAACCAAATTCATACCCGTTTAGCTCGAATAAACCCGCCCCGTTCGTATTTGGAGTCGGATAATATTTCGGATATCCATACCCATTGACATCCCTATCCCTCCTTCACTCGGCCAGAAAGGGGAAGGAGCAAAAAAAGGGCAAAGTGATTACAAGTTCCAAAATCATCTCTAATGGCGCCTTCTTCTTCTCAACTCTTCTTCATTATTTTTCCACTTAAAAAAAAAATATTGCACCATTTAAGCCTTCGTTTAGTATTGCGGAAAGATTATGTTATGTACAGTGAAAAACGATAATATAAAAATACTCTATTAAACTATTACATTATGCATATAACAATGAGTCAATTAAGATCTTATTTTTACAATTTATAAAAAAATATATGAAAATACACCTCCACCCAAACTTCGGTTTCTTCAGTGGCATTTGAGCAAGATGTAAGACGGGATGTTGACTAGATATAAATAATTAAATATATTTTCTGATAATTTAAACTTCTAAAATAATCTGTAGTGCACAAGCGTTGACTCTAATCCCTGTGCCATCGACAATAAAAGCCTCATTTTTTCCACACCAGTCCATTTCATTGGTTGATCAAATAGCATATCCATCCACACAAGAGTGCCGAACTGCCAAAGTCAACCTTATTTGGGCTCTTATGAGTTGACTTTGTCTTAAACCATCCCAATCAAGTACTTATTAATGTAAACCTTTGAATGAATTATTTTTATTTTTGCGAGAAATATACGATATACTATTTGCTCGCTTGTTTTTTAAGAAAAAATAGTTAGAAATGTGAAGTAGCTAGATTTTTGATATTGAGATCTCATGTACCAACAATCATGTTTGGAATAAATTGTTGCATCGTAGAAAACAAAGAATTATTAGCTGCATTAAATCTGTTTTCTCCTTCCACTATAACTTTTATATCACAAATACTCAAGAATTTTCGCATAAGATAAGAAATCATATATATATATATATATGAGTCCGGCTATGGTGCTTGTAAAAGCACCAAGCACTTGGTGCTTGTGAATTTTTTACCGTTAGATCTATGACTTTGATCATTTTCATCCGTTAGATTATACTATTCAACCAACTACCCACTTAACCTAAGGGGGCCCACATCATCCTAACCATACATCTATTAATCCAAGGGCTAAAAACTTACAAGCACCAATGACTTGGTACTTTTAAAAGCATAGAAGCTCAATTATATATATATATATATATATAGAATTAAGCTTGAATACTATTAATAGTAAAATACTCTTTCTACTATCAAGTTTTTAACCTTTGGATGAAAAATTGTAGGATCGGAATGATATTAGTCGGTTAGAATTGAGTGGTCCCCCTAGGGTTGAGTGGTCCCCACTGGGTTATAGTATTTAATCCAATGGTTAGAAATAATGAAAAGAGTTGATCCAAAGGCTAAAAAACTGGTAGCAATAATAGAATTTTGCTACTAATAGTAGCCCAGTCCAACTCTCTCTCTCTATATATATATATATGGAACACATTATATTTAACAAATTAAATTTGATCGTCGCACATTTTATATACTTTACGGGGTATATCTGAAAGCATCATTCCTCTAGACGTATACCCTTGAAATAATTTTACTTGTAAGTACACTAGGTCAATGTTATGCATGTGCTGCAATTAATATGTAAGTGGATGGTGGAGACATAGTTTTGTGGTAGCATTAATTAGACTAGCTCCCTGATTAGATTTTGATTTTGTCAAGTGTACCACTATTAATTAATCCAACTTCCACAGAGTGTATATTAGTATATATAGAAGAGGGAATCTATATTTTACCAAGGAATCTATATTTTACCAATCTTCTGTTCTTCCAATGAGATCAAATTAAAGAGCCTATTTGTTAAGGGATGTAAAAAATACCACTCTTTTAACTAAATAAAATAAATGGAAAAAGAGAAAAAGAAAAGGAAAAAGAATCACTATCCGAAGCTGAAAGATTTGAAATAATAAGGAAATTTGTCCTTACATGTTAATTCAAAGGGGGGAAACGGAAAATGGAGAAGTCAAAGAAGTGTGGCTTGTGATTTTGATCTTTTTCTTTGACTAAGAAATATATAATATTAATGGCATGTGTTCAAGGGAACTAGCTTTCACATGCGCATGATTTTTTGATATTTTCTGCGTAACTATCCTTCTGAAGGCCTAAAAACCAACCTACTATGTTAGAATTTTTTTTTTTTGTTTTTCTGCTTTTATTTTATTTTATTTTATTTTTTTTATTTGCTGGAATGGAGTATTTTTGGAATGTTGATAATAAAAATTACCTTCATTTTGTTACTTCGTAGTAGTGCTCAGATTTGTATCTTATTTTTAATCAAACAACCAAAAAGTAAGTTGCATAAAAATCAAAACAGATTGGCCTCAACCAAAATTTATAAAAAATATCTTTTTTGTCGATTTGCCAAGCCGACTAGCTTTTTCAATTTGGTAAGCCAACAGATTGATTGAATAAAAATTCACACGTTAAAGTGTGTCTCGCTATCATTTTCATATCAGTAAATTTGATTTCGCTACATCTATCTTACAACAAATTAAAAATTTTTTATCAAAAAATTTTGTTAATTCAGCAAGCCTATTTTATTTCAAGCATCATTTCTACTTTTTTGTATTATTATTATTTTTTAGTCAATGATACTTCAATACTGGGCCCCGTGTCCGTACGTCCATAGCTCCAGGATCTTCCACGTGGCAAAATGAGGATCTCCTACATCTGCGTTGCGCCAAAAGATGTGCGGCCTCGGTCTTATTTTAAAATTTGTTTTTGAACACTCCTCCGAGTCTTATTAATTAATTAATTAATTTCCCACCCAAAAGTCTCCTTTAGAACCTTCGTACCAAACTCAAAAACCTCCGAATAACCCCCGAATAATTCCCCTCTATATATCCCCCCGCATATCTCTCCCCCCCTTATTCTTAACTCTATTCCACTCTCGTTTTCTCTTCTCCAACTCCCTCTATCATATATAAGCATAACATAACTAGTAGGGCTTTAGAGAGAGAGAGAGAGAGAGAGAGAGAGAGATGGAGTGGGAGAAGAGGAGGAGATCGTCTACTACGTTGTTAGCTGTCGCGGATCGCGATCCACCGCGCGAGGATCGCCCTCGACGCCTCGGCATTCGTTAGGGTTTCGCCGGCGCTCCTCGGGGTTAAGGTGGTTTTTCCTTTTTTCCTTTTTTGGATTTTTGTGATCTCGAATGATTGGCGACTAGTTATGGACCGTTTGATCTGTGATACGCGGCTTTGATTGGACTGGGAGGGGGCCAGATTCGAACAAACCTCGGTGATCACAAAGAGCCGGCGCACTTTTTGATTCCCGCGTCGTTATGCGGATTTTTTTCTTAAAAAAAAAAGTTGTTTGTTTTAATAATTTGCCTTTCTACTAAAATAAATTTACATCAACGCCCTTTCTTTGTTGGCATTATTGTACTATGTAGAGCCGAGTTTTCTATTTCAGTAGTGCTTTTAAAACAGTAAAAGAAAAAAAAAACTAATTGAAGCTTTTAGTTTTAAATTTAAGAAATTTATAGTGGATTCTCACTGCCATAAAAGCACTAAACCGCTTCCTCTATTGTAAAGTACTTTTTAAGTACTTAAACTAGAGGTGACCATTTGCTGCAAATAGAAGGAGAAAAATAGGGGGGAGGCAAATGAGTACTGTATTTATGGGTCTGTTTGGTAATTGGAGAAAGCAAATGCAGAATTTTTGCAACTATGAACTTTAATATTTCATTTTGGAATCTCATATAGTTTAACAATTGGATGATATATAGTTTACCACCACACTTTTCTTTTTCTTTTCTTGGTAAAAAATGGATAACAGGGACAGGACACTGAATGGGTAACTGTAGATTTTGGATCTCCCAAACCATCCTCGGATCATTGGATTGGGGTGTTCTCTCCCTCAAATTTCAAGTAATCTTCTTAACTACCTCAACTTCTTATAACTACAAACACATCTAGCATTAAAGTGTAATTTTTTGTGTTACAATTATTGTGGTAAATCTTGTTTGTGTTGTTCGAAACAGTTCATCTACTTGCCCAGATAACAGTGGGTTCAACAAAGAGCTGGTTCCTATGATTTGCCAGGCCCCAGTAAAGGTTAGTATAACTATTTGCGCATGAACTGGAGCTCTGACAAAAATATTTTGAAACCATTTGCAAAAGCTCTAACAGCTTTTATTCTTTTTAAAAAAACACTTGTACAGTTTCTTATTGTAGTTGAAAGCAGTAGTTTCAAATTAGAATATTTACTTTTTAAAGCCCACCTAATGGGTGGGCTAGAACTTTGTGCAATGGTCCTTTCTCTCATTCTAATATGATGATGTTTGCAGTATCAATTAGCGAATTATTCCTCAGATTATTTGAAATCTGGAAAGGGCACTTTGAAGCTCCAACTAATCAATCAGCGTCAAGACTTTTCTTTTGCATTGTTCTCTGGCGGACTTTCGAGTGTAAGTTGATCATATCTTTGTTCGTTTTTAAAAAAAAAAAAAAAAACAATCTATGATTTTTTGAGATAAAGGTAGCACGCTACCCGCTTCCTTCATTGGAAAAATGAACTAGGCTACAAGAGTGGGGCAGCCCGGGCCCCCAAAAAAAGAAAAAAACACACACACACACACACACACACACACACTTAGGTTGGGAGGAGCAACGAGTCCCACTCCTTCACCAGCTGAATGAGATTGCGGATTGCCATTTCCGGGTTCGGCTGGATTTTTCTAAAGATAAAGTCATTTCTGACCCTCCATACGATCCACCAACAGCCAACTAATTCTGTTAGGCTGTTTCTCTTCGTATGAAGGCTCTTCCTAGCCGACCATCTATCCCAAACAAGGTTCACAATGTCCCCCAGATCATGTGTTTGCACACTATCTACCCCCATCACCATGATAAACTTGGTAAAAACGCACCGGGAGAACAGGTGATCCACAGTTTCCTCTTCCGACCCACATAGCACGCAGGTTGAGTCTTGAATCCAGCCTCTCTTAAAGAGCTTATCCGTCGTTGGAGTTCTCTTCTTTAGGACCAGCCAGCAGAACACTTTTACCTTTAAGGGGATTTTGAGTCTCCAAATTCTAGAGGCTCGTTCGTCCCTCGTACCCCCATCTGTCAACGCCATATAGGTCGATTTTACTGAAAAGCGTTCATCCTCACTCCATCGCCAAATAATTTTGTCTGGAGAGTGCTCTACCGATAGCTGAGAAATCCGGTTCTCAAGCTCCGCGCAACTGTCCCTCACCCCTAACCTCTGGTTCGCGGTGACGCCCTCAATCCTAGACCAATTCTAACTTCCCCTCGTAAAACATTCGCTGACTTTAAAGTTTTTCCCCCAAGACATGAGGTAGACCATCGGGAACAACAGATTTAGCACATTATCCCCACACCACCAATCGTGCCAAAAATCAATAGCCCGTCCATTACCTAGTTTGTAGGCCATTCCCCAAGAGAAGATATAGTTGAGGCTCAGCACCCCCGCCCACCAGCTAGAGTTGAGGCTCAGCTAGAGTAGGGTCTGATTGGAGTGGATGATTGAATATCTCTGGTGGTCCTAGCTTTCAAAAAAGAAAAATAGACTTTTTTCTTGAGGTCTTAATTTGTGCAAATGTGGATTTAAGGAAAATAAATATTGTTGGATTAATTCTTGTACTTTTCGCCATTATTTTTCCTAATTCCACCTAATCATGTCTGTCAGTGGAACGTCCCTTTTGAATTATAATCTTCCTTCTCACTTTGTCTGCCATTGTGGAGGCTTTATACTTTTTATTCCTCGTCAAATATCTCTATTAGGCTTCTTTTGGAATTGTGGAGAGAAAGCATTACATGCGGTGAGAATGTACTGAAAAAATTTACCTAATTTGTTTCCGCACGTGATAATTATATTGTGCATATTGTAATAAGTTGGATACGATATGTGTTTTGTGGTTCCATCGGAAAACATAAACATATTCCTATACGTGTTTGCCCTAATTCTGTTTTGCCTAACAGCATTAGAAAATGCTCAGTACCAAACGGCCCCTTGATGAGATTGCTGTTTTAAATAGAAGCAAAAACAAGGCCAAATGAGGAGTAAAAAAAAAAGCAATATATTAAAAAAAAAAAAAAATAGTAATGTGGACTACAGACTCAAATCTCGTGAGAGAGGTGTGAGCTGCACATGAACGTAATTCACTGATCTAGTGTTCTGCTGTTGTTACTACTGTTAATTCTGACCAGTGTTTTTAACTCTTCCATTTTAATGAGATTCCTATAACTGCATTTTATTTTTTCATTTAGGCCATAATTTGGAATATAAAATACAATTTTTCTTTTCAAGGTCTAATATTCTGAAATGTTATTTTCAGCCAAAGCTTCTAGCGGTTTCAGATTCGATCTCTTTTGCGAATCCAAAGGCTCCTTTGTATCCACGTCTGGCGCAAGGGAAAGCTTGGAATGAGGTAAATTTCCTCTTCTTTAGTCCCATTTTCTCTCATTTTACTTGTTCATTTTGTTAGACATTTTTTCTTTTTTTGAAATTATCTTGTAACAATCTACGTTTCCTGGGAGCAAATTTGAATGCAATGTTTTTTGCATCATTCTATGGCTAAAGTTGCATGCAATTCTCGTATTCAAATTAGAATCCCAGTACCTTTTTTCATTTTTCATTTTTATTATACTCCCCCAACAACTCTAGTTTAACCTCAAGTTTAGAGGCTTCAGATTAAAGATAATTTTCCTTTTTGGACTTATCTTCAGATGACTGTAACATGGACTAGCGGTTATGACATTAGTGAGGCTTTTCCCTTTGTTGAATGGGGCATCAAGTGGGGAACCACTACGCGCTCGCCAGCTGGCACGCTAACATTCTCTCGTACAGCCTTGTGTGGTATGACTCTTATTTGTTCCCTAAATTATTTTTTCAGTTTGTTGCGATATTTTCGTTGTTTTCTAAACTCAGGAAATTTGATCAAGTAGCAAACTTAAAGAAATTATCATAGCTCATGCTAAGTATCTTTAAATGAAAATTAAAAACATAACTCGAGTATACATTTTAGTTTGATACGCAATGGAGAAAATGATAGATATCACACCTAGTGAAACTGTAGCAACTGACAAAGGAGGCAAAATGATGAAACCTATAATTCTTTTGGGCCAAAGTGAATATCATAATATTTACAAGGGGATCTTTCAACATATTAGTTGTTCTAATCAACAAATAAAACTTTTCATCTCTTCTCCTTGTGATGCCACATTTCTCCATACAAATCTTGTAATACTTTGTCCAGGTCCCCCGGCACGTACAGTTGGATGGAGAGATCCTGGCTTCATTCACACTAGTTTCCTAAAGGATTTGTGGCCAAATTCCAAGTATGTATTATTCATGAGTTATAACTCTTAAGATCTTTCAACAGGGGTTATAATCATAAAAATTTGTCAAATTTTCCTGATTGGTATATTTTGATGCGAAAATATGTACTAAATTTCCAATTTAAGTTGCCAGTGAGGAAATGTTATTAGGTTTTTGTTTCAACCCTTTTCAAAATGCTGGGTATTTTTCTTACGGACTGTATATGGTAATATTACAGGTACACTTACAAAATAGGTCATCAGTTATTCAATGGTTCCATTGTATGGGGCAAGTCTTATTCTTTCCGGTCATCGCCTTATCCCGGGCAAAATTCACTGCAGCGAGTTGTTATTTTCGGAGACATGGGGAAGGTACACATTTAATTTTTGCAGGAAATAGAACTCACCATTTGCAAATTTATATTTATAACCATTAATAACAGAAAAAAGAAAGAGAGAGATACTTATATGTAGCTTCCTGCTGTAATTATCTGTGCTATCCCTGCAAAATGAATTTAAATATGCAGTTTCATTTCTTACAAATATATACGTTTGTCCTTACAAGAGAACTCTTTAAAACTTGTTGTGATAAACTTGGTGTCTGCGACTCGGATGAATTCATACATATGGGCTTTATGTGGCTTTATGTTTTATACTTCTTCTTTTTTTTTTTTAAAAGAAACATAGATTTTGGGGGTTTTAGCTATTTCTGAATGTAATTATATGAATCAAAATGACTTATAACATGTTTTTTTCCCCCATCATCTGTTAGGCTGAAAGGGACGGATCAAATGAGTATAATAGCTACCAGCCTGGTTCACTAAACACTACAGATACAATTGTTAAGGATTTGGACAACATAGATTTTGTTGTTCACATTGGCGACATCACTTACGCAAATGGCTATCTGTCGCAATGGGATCAATTTACTGCTCAGATTGAGCCGATTGCTTCAAGGGTCCCATACATGGTTGGAAGGTTTGCAGCTCCTTTGGCTCATTAATGTTTTAAGCTCTTTATTGATCTTATTGAGCATGTTTCAAGCCCAAATAGGAGTTTTCTTTTGAATTTGGAAAAGTAGAAGCTCTTTTGATTTCCTGTTTACCCAAAGTTTTTAAATTTTTATTAACGATCTCAGCTTTTGCTTTTCGATTGAAGTTATGCTAGAAATCGGTCTGAATAGGCACTAAGTGTCTATGTTTTGCGACGCAGCGGCAATCACGAGAGGGATTGGCCTAACACAGGATCGTTCTATGATACAACTGATTCCGGAGGAGAGTGTGGTGTGCTAGCTGAGACCATGTTCTATTTTCCAGCAGAGAACAGAGCAAAGTTTTGGTAAGCAACTTAGCCCTCCTTTTTGCTTATTGCTGTTGTGTGAATTATGACTAGTTATTTCTAGTATTAAGCTTGGCATCCTTTACCAACTAGAACTGCATTTAAGTAGCTATAGTTTTTTGTCAAATCACAACAATACCTTGACCTTCCTGCTGCAATAGAAAGAAAAGGAAGTTTCAAATCAATATGTTTCTGCGTTTGGGCTTACAAGCCAATTTCAATTTTCAAGATTTTTACTATTCTTCGACTACCGCTATTTATAATAGATAAGTTGTTTCACAAGCCAAACATAATTTTAGAACTATCTTTAATGGTTCATTATCCCTTCAATAGGTATTCTACAGATTACGGCATGTTCCGCTTCTGCATAGCAGACACCGAGCACGACTGGAGAGAAGGCACGGAGCAGTACAAGTTTATAGAGCGGTGCCTCGCATCGGTGGACAGGAAGCAGCAACCGTGGCTGATCTTCGCGGCCCACCGTGTGCTGGGCTACTCCTCCAGCTCATTTTACGCCGCCGAGGGCTCGTTCTCGGAGCCCATGGGGAGGGACCTCCAAAAGCTATGGCAGAAGTATAGGGTGGACTTGGCCTTCTACGGTCATGTGCACAACTATGAGAGGACCTGCCCTATTTACCAGGTTAGTAGAACACCAGAACATTTCCTTCCTCTGCAGAAACAATTACAGTAGACATACATACAAACCTACCTACATGTTTATCCCTCGAGATATGGTTCTACATGTGACTCTTGAAACTGCAGTTTCTTGTTAAAATACTTCTATCTTATGTTGCAATGTATGTACATTTACGTAAATAGATGTTTTTGAGGACATTGTGCTACATTAAACTTTGCAAGACGCTATCTAAAACGTAGCCAGTTTTATAGAGCTTGATATTAATCTCATTTCATGGTTTCATCTTTCTAACAACCTTATGGATGTATGTATGCTCAACAGAACCAGTGTGTGAGCAGTGAGAAGTCACACTACTCGGGCACTATGAACGGGACGATCCACGTGGTGGTGGGCTGCGGCGGCAGCCACTTATCGGACTTCACCACCGTCACTCCGAACTGGAGCATCTACAGAGACGAGGACTACGGTTTCGTGAAGCTCACCGCCTTCGACCACTCCTCGCTCCTCTTCGAGTACAAGAAGAGCAGCGACGGAAAAGTCTACGACTCCTTCACCATCTCTAGAGATTACAGAGATGTGCTATCTTGCGTGCATGATAGTTGCGCGTCGACGACGTTGGCCTCGTAAAGAAAAAGAAAAGAAAACAAAAGGGCTAAATTACATAAAATCCCTCTGTCAAAACCCAATTTTCACTTTTCCCTGTCATTTAAAAATCTACATATTGTCCTCTTATAAAATGAAAAATGTTTACTTCGTCCCCTGCCGTTAGTAATCCGTTAAGATTCCGTTTATAAAATATTATTATATATTTTATTATGCCAAAAATGCCCTCAGTCTTCTCTTCTGTGAATATGACGAGGGCGAAATAGTGAGGGGCAAAATGGTCATTTTATCATCACAGTTCAGACCGTACCTCCTGTGAACATTTTTTATTTTACAAGGGAGTAAAGTGTAGGTTTTTAAATGACAGGGAGGAAAGTGAAAAATCGGGTTTTGACAGGAGGGTTATCTGTAATTTAGCCGAACAAAAATCCTTCATGGTTTATAAAGTATGTTATTGCTCGAGTTTGTAAAGGGTGTACATTACAATATGTTTTTCCTTTTATTTATCTGGGTTGAATTTGAGGGTTTGTGAAAAATAAGGATGACGTTTCTAGCTATAAATTGAATTGCATAAGTTACGCTACTTAATTATACCGTTCCCTTATTACCGTTTTGTGACTCGTGTTCTAGATCATGGCTAAGAGCGGTCCAAAAACAGAAGCAATATTTATAATTTGATTGTATGCTAATTGGTATTTTTACTTTTATCTTATGTTTTGGATTGGTAGGGATTAGGGACGGTGGGAGAATGGGACTGGCAAAAGCCATCTTCTTCCCAAATTTTATAACTTAAATCTCTTTGAACATTTACATCAAATCTTAAAAAAAAAAAAAAAAATGCAATTATCAATCATTAATTTAAAATATATAGTTATCATATTAAATTAGTAAAAACGTATACAACTTTTCTTAACTATCATCCATTTAGATATAGTTACCCATTTTTTTAAAAAAATTTAGTTTTGTTATATGATCTTTTAATTTATTTGATTTGAGATTCTTTTAACTTCAAAATCTGAATGCTTTGCTTATTCTTATCTTTATTAAGAGTTTAATAAGCATATTTTATGCCATTCAGATAACTAAAGTTTATTAAAAAATAATTAACTTAATGAGAATTTAGACAATTGAGATCTAATCAAAATAAAATATAAAGTTTAGGAATCCAATAGCAGAAAAATAAAAAATTAGCAACCCCCACCAAACAAAAAAGACATCTTCACATACACTGAATAAACTATGATAAACTATTAAGAGATAATCCAAACGAATCTGTAATATGTTATCCAAATAAACGGGAAAACAGGAATCGCTAATATTATAGTAGCACGTCCACATTAGGTACAGATGGCGTGCATATCAGTTTGTACGGTAGTGGACTTACGCATGTGCAGCCGGCCGGAACACATTTAAAGCATCACTTACTTGCTGTCATAATAAATAAAAAAATAGAATAAACATTAATTTCTCATATATAATACTATTAGTATGGTAGCAAGTTGCGTAAATAAATAATTGTAGCTTAGATAGACCATTTGCTTACCCAGCCCAATGTAGTTGTGGAGTAGTACAATCGCTTCCTCTCCCCTCGTCTCTTCGTTCTCTGCATTAATTCTCTCTCTCTCTCTCTCTCTCTCTATCTATAGATTCTATAGATTCTGTAATATCGCAATCGATATATGCATGGAGCAGTGCATCTGTAAGGTTGTTGATGTGGTGATCTCTCCGCTGGTGAGCCTCGTCACGGAGCATCTGACGTATCTTCTTAAAGCGGAGGACAATTTGGACGAGCTCAAGAAAGTCGCGGCGGAGCTGGCCGCCAGGAGGAAGGATGTAGACGAGAGGATCCAGTCCGGCCGCAGAACAACCGGCGGCACTGCGACGAATGAAGTGAGCGAGTGGCTGCAGGGGGCGGACCGCATCGTAGCGGAAGCGGAGGCGCTCCACAGAAGGTACAGCGAGCGGACGCGGCGTCTCCGAGGCTGCTCTGTCGAATTCTGGTCGAGCTACGCGGTTGGCAAGACCGCCGCTAAGATGATTCCGGATGCCAGGCGGGAGTTCGACCGTGGAGTGTTCGAGCAGGTCGTCATCGTTCTGGCCGCCAGGTATGTATATAGACATTTGTTGATTACATTTTTTTTTTTTTTTTTTTTGAAAAAAAAAATAGTATACTGCCGTTTAATTTAATAAAAATATAAACTTAGCTACAGAGCTGCGGCAATAAGATCACACAGGAAGATAAAGAAAAGAAGACACATTAAACTACATCCAAAAAATTAGTGAACTCTGTATTCTCCCCAAAGGCTCTCTAATCTTAAACAGCAGCAGGTATAAATTAATTTTTCTATTAAGAAAAATTTGTCTGTTCCTTTCCCGCCAGGGAATCCACTGGATTGTACCTATAGTCGATAATTTTTTTTCAGAAGATATCCGACATCAAATATTTCATCTCTCAAAAATAAGTAACCAAGATCTACAGCAGTATAACGCTCTTGCTGGGAAGGATACATTTCAACGACACTTTAGTAGCTGCATATTGAACAAACAAATGGTCTAATGTTTAGCACTCATATTTTCTCATCCTTGTTGGTATTTTTTTTTTTATTAGTTATCTGTACAAATTATATATATATATATATATATATATATATATATATATATATATATATATATATATATATATATATATATATTACGTAAAAGAAATTTATAAGAAAGTTACTCTGACAGGCACGACAAGTTGGAGATTGACAACCCGCCGGCGGCGGGAAGAGAATACCACTATCTTGATCAGGCACTCGAATTTATCAACGATGATGCGGTGAAGATGGTTGGAATCTGGGGCATGGGCGGGGTGGGGAAGACCCACCTCCTCAAGTCCATCAACAACTCGTTCGCTCGCCAAACTTCTTTCGACGTCGTGATCTTCGTCACAGCGTCTAGAGCATGCTCTGTAGCACGGATTCAAAGCGAGATCATGAATACGCTCGGCTTGCCCACGACAAACAACGCGCAGGACCAGGCCAGAATCATCTCAGACTTTTTGCGCGAAAAAGACTTTCTGTTGCTGCTGGACGATGTGTGGGAGCGACTCGACCTGGGAGCCGTCGGCGTCCCGATGCCTTCGGCCGTGGGCGAGCAGCATAAAAGAAAGGTGGTGTTGACAACGAGATATTTGAAAGTCTGCGGCCAGATGGGTGTAAGCAGGAGGAACAGCATCAAAGTGGAATGTCTGGACGGCGACGACGCTTGGCTTCTCTTCCGAGAGACCGTCGGCGAAGACACGATCGGCTCTAGTCCTGCCGTCGAAGCCCTCGCAAGAAAAGTAGCCAGAAAGCTGGGCGGCTTGCCCCTCGCTCTCATCACCGTTGGAAGAGCCATGTATGATAAGGAAGATCCGAGGGAATGGGGACATGCCATCGACCTGCTGCAGGACGCGCGCCACGACGAGGTCGATCCGGATGCAAAGGAAGAAAGCTTGTTCCACACCTTGAAGTTTAGCTACGATAGGCTGCGGAGTGATGCCTTGAGAGATTGTTTGTTGTGCTGTTCCTTGTGGCCGGAGGATTTCTGCATCCCCAAAAATGATCTTATCCTGTGTTTGTTGGGGTTGGGCGTGATCGACGGGTTCGACGACATGCAGAGCGCGTATAACATAGGATACGATCTCATAGCTAGCCTGCGATCTGCATGCCTTTTGAATGACGACGACCTTGGCTTCGGAGTGAGGGTGCACGACGTTATTCGCGACATGGCACTGTGGATAGCTTGCGGCTGCGGGCAGAGGAAGAAGAAATGGTTTGTGAAGGCAGGACTGGGGCTGACGGAGGCGCCGCCGCAAGGGACGGGAATTGTTTGGGGCGAGACCGACCGCGTGTCGTTAATGCATAACAGGATTGAAGCATTTCTTGACTCTCCTGGCAGTTCTTCCCCCGCCGCACTTACAACCTTGATGCTGCAACGTAATCAGCTAAGAGAAATTTCGCTCGTGGCTTCTGCCTCCCTTGCGGCACTCACGTACCTAGATTTGTCTCACAATAAACTCAACTGTTTCCCGGAAAATGTATGTCAGCTGACCACCCTTCGATACCTCAACTTGTCGTTCAATCAAATCCCGGAATTGCCTGTGGATCTTAAACTTCTGACTAGCCTCGAGTACTTGATTCTGCGTGAAAGCAACGTCCAGATAATTCCTGCAGGTGTTATACGCGAACTCGAGGCGCTTCAGATGCTGGACTTGCGCGGATGCCACTCCAGCGTGGATTTGAAGTACCCGCCGTCGCTATTCGAAGAGTTGGAGACGCTCAATAACCTGAAGGCTCTAGGATTCAATGTTAAGGATGCGAACCAGTTGAATCGGCTCGATGAGTTACGGAGGACGCGAATTCGGTCCCTCTACATATTTCACTTGGAACAAATGACTCTCCCCTTGCTGGCCACTCCTCTCGGCAGCTCTCGAATACAAAACAGCTTGATCGATATGGAGATTGCCGGCAGCACCACTATAGAGGAGATAGTATTCGACGACGGCCATTCAAATCGCAACCCGTGTTTCCACAATCTGGAGAAGCTATCCTTCCACGCGACGCCGAGATTGAACATCGTGTTGGACCGATTGGTAGCCAGGGAGGTTTTCCCGAGGCTCTGTATTTTGGATTTCAGTTTTTGCTACAGCATGAAGGATGTTTCTTGGATCGTGCATCTCCCGTGCCTTCGCGTACTAGCCGTGCGCACGTGCACAAGCGTGATGCAGCTCATTTCTAGTACACAGAACGATGACGGTAAAGGAGAAGTCGCGGCGGCGCCTACCTTCCCTTCCCTCAAAAGGATAAGTCTGGCCGACCTTCCGGCGCTGCAATGTGTGTGTGATCCTGCATACACCTTTCCATGTTTGGAACAATTTGAGGTTAGAATGTGTCGGAAGCTTACGAAGCTGCCTTTCCGCGCCGATACCATCCCCAAAAACTTGAAGTTTATCAGAGGCGACAAAAGATGGTGGGAAGGAATAGAATGGGAGGACGACGTCCACAGATCTTCCCTTAAACCTTTCTTTCTTTTAAGATAGTAGTTTCTCCGATCTACTGGGCTAGTTGTGTGTTTCGTTTTAGTGATCCTCCTGTGCCACATCTACTTGCGTGTTTTTTCTCAATTATTGTTGGTGTGAGTTGAAAATTAATGCAAGTGTATGAATTGTCTTCATGTAATCCAATTAATGACTTTATTTGTGTAACGATCCAGCTCACTAACTCTCTAATAATTTTTTTGACTGGCTCTAATAATTTATTTGACCCAAACCAGTCGAGTAGCCAAAATTAGTTAAACTCGTTTATTAGCATTCATTTCAACCACTAATAAATGCCTAAGTTAACCCCTTGGTGCTAAATACTATTCACATACTATTGTGCTGTTTCGTCAGATATAATTATAAATGTAATGTAGTTGTTAAAAATATATGCAGTTGAAAACACAATAGTTATAACTATATATATCATGTTTAGTTGGATATAGTAGAAAGTATTGCAAGTATAAATAATTTATTTAGTTACATGTAGTTGAAAAATAATTTTTAAAATTTTATTATTTTATATATATAATGCTGAAATTACCTCCAATGTAAAAAAAAATAATAATTTTTGTCTAAAAAATAATTGAGCAGATAAGCATATCTTTTATGTAAAACTATTCTCTCCGACTGTTACAGTTGAAACTATGACCAATTTGGGCGTAGTTCGAACTGCTACAATTGGGCATCCTTCTGTAGTTTCAACTGCAGCAGTTAAAGTTAAATACATCAGACCAAATATCGAATTTGTATTTGCATACAGTTACAACTACATGCAACCAAACGGTCCTTTCATAATAGTCTAGCACCCCTTAGTGCTAAATACTATTCACATACTATTCATAGTAGCCTACCTCAATCCGGGGTAAAATAACTATGTAGTCACATTTTTTACAATAATGTTAGCAATATGGGTATTTCTAATAATTTCTATTAATTAAAGGAGTGTTTTAAAATTAAAAACTTTTGGAGAGCTTCTTCGTAATTAAGGGTGGACGGGAGGAAACAAATGACATCAACCCCTTTCTTTTCTCCACCGGTGGGACAAACAGGGTGCTGCGACAGATTAAGAGGTCCAACAACCTTCAACTTCTTTAGAGAGAAAAACAATTAAAATATTCTAAATAAATCGTATGTTAACTCTAATAAATACTCAAATCAACACTAAAAAGCACTAAATAGAGTTCGTCACGTCGGCACCAAACCTTGCCCATGTACAACAAAAATGGTATATAGCGACACTTTTAAATATAGGTACATGTCAAAAAAATGCTGCTAGCTAAAATTACCGACACTTTTAAAAAGTGTTGCTATATGTGGGGTCGCTAGGTATATAGTGACAGTTAAAGAGTGTCGCTATAACCTAAAAGAGTGCTACTAATTTACCAACACTTATTTAAGCATTTACTAATCGCCGAAACTCTATCTCGTTGGTTGCGGTGGCGGAGGAGGACGACAGTAAAGGCTCTTCATCTAGAATTTCAGTGGATTAAGTGAAGAGAGAAGAAAAGATGGTAATTGATTTTTTTTTTTTCTTTTCTGTTTGTAATCAGGCCAAATAGACTGGGTGTGGTGGGTTGAGTAGAGTAATCTTTTATTTTTGGTTGGATTGGGCTTTATATTTAGGCATCAGTAATGTGTTTTTAAGTTTTAGCATAAATGGGACACTTACTCAAAAGTGTCCCAAACATGTGTCGCTATAACCTAATTCTGTTGTAGTGGTCAAATATAACAAGCTTTTAAGTGGTAGAGACTTGAAACAAATACTAAACTTTAGGGACTAGATTGCAAACGTTAAATGGTTGGGGGCCAAAATGAATTGGGATAAAGGAGCATTCGATCATTGTCAGAAATGCTAGTCCAAGGCAACGGTTTTGCGATTTACCTGATGCAAAATTCAGGCTCAAGACTAATTCACGCTTTAATCGGAGTGAGTTGAAACAAGTTGGTTCCTACCAAGGTACTGAACCTACATTGAATTTTTTTTTTTATAAATAATCCTATCAATTTTTAGAATTATAAAAATAATTTTTTTAAAAAATAATTATAAAAATAGATTTCTAAATGTGATGAATGATTCACCGTATTTATAACTTCTCATTAAGGGTTTGTTTGGTTCAAGGGTGGAATTGGAATGAATAATGGAATGAAAATAAATTGAAATGGTAATTGAATTGGCTCACTCCCCCAAGACGTTTGGTTCATTTGTAGATTGGAAATTGGAATCGGTTATTCACATTTCATTGTTTGGTTCGTATAAACTAAAAAAATTATTGAATACTATAATACTAATTTTACTCTCAAATATAAGTTTATATTATTTAAAATTTATGAAAAATATAATACTATTCTCTAATAAATTTTTCAAAAAAAGTATCAAATTTATTTTTAAAAACTTTTATTCATGTGGGTTAGGGATAAAGTTTTGAGAGATGATAGGTTCTCTTTTCTTTTTTTTTTTGATGAGAGAGGGGTGAAGAGAAGGAGAGTGAGATGGTCACATGGGTCTCGAGAATTTAGTGGGCTGCTGGAATGAAATCACATTCCGGGCTAGAAAATCGGAATCAAGTTGAAGGCTAATGGGGCATTTCTATTTCAGTTCGGAATAGGAATTCCAAATAGATTCCTACGAACCAAACAAAATTAATCGGATTTGATCAAACTGATTTCCATTCCATATCCAAAATGGATGAACCAAACAAGCCCTAGGAGTAGAAAAAGAATAAAAGCGGTGAACCATTCTCTGCTTTTACCTGTAGAAATATAGAAAAACGTGAGAAAAAGAAAGAAAGCGGTGAAATTAAAGCACGAAAATTACTAATAGGAAGAGAAGAGTTTCCGGGCATAACACGTAATCAGGGTATGTTAATCAAATAGGAATGATAAGGTGTAATCAAAGCACCAAAAGCATTGATTCACTAACTTTACAATAACACACTTCTAAATTGGCCATCCTCGTAAACAATTCACCTACCCCTTGGCTTAAAGCTAGAAAGGGCCTTCGGCAGGGGGACCCCCTCTCCCCCTACCTTTTTCTACTAGTGGTTGACTGCCTAGCTAGGATGACGGAAGTAGCTAGGGGGAACAACCAAATTGTCGGCATCGGGCCGACACCGGAATGCGAGACCACACTCATCCAATACGCTGACGACACTATTTTCTTTTGCGAGCCCACGAAACGCATTATACGTAACCTTCTATTTATCTTGAAACTGTTCGAATGGGTCTCTGGGCTCAGGATCAACAAGGACAAATCGGAACTTTATTACCTTGGCCCCAACCCAAGTAAAGGTGTTAGACTAGCTTCCATCTTAGGATGCAAAGCTGGAAGCCTACCGTTTCGATACCTGGGCATCCCTCTCTACAACAAGCAGATTCGAAAGGAAGACTGGGATCAGATAGTCAATCGTATCGATGCAAGAATCAATGGTTGGAAAGCTAAACTCCACTCACAAGGAGGAAGACTGACCCTGGTCAATTCTGTCCTTACTAGCCTGCCTCTCTTCTACCTCTCCACCTTTAAAGCCCCACGTTGGGTTCTGCACCGTATTGAATCTTTGAGAAGAGCCTTCTTCTGGAGAGGACGCTCTGTTGTTTCCGGAGGCGCCTGCCTCGTCAATTGGAGAACCGTATGCAGAAACAAGGACGATGGCGGGCTAGGGATCAAAGATTTGGAGTCCATGAACTAGGCCCTCCTATCTAAATGGTGGTGGCGCTTCTTTCATAAGCCACACCTACTCTGGTGCAAATTGATTAGATGCCTCTATTACACTAGACGTAGGCCGTTGCGTGAGGGTTCAGCCTTTGTCCCGTTCTCCCAGTGGTGGAAAAGCGTTCTCCGCTGCAGACATTTGTTCAAGTGCGGATTATCTTTCAACCTAGGTGACGGTACCACCATCAGGATGTGGACAGATATCTGGATTGGAGAAGCCCCGCTAAGCACCTTATTCCCAACCATCTTCGCTAACATTAGGAATAAGGAGGTCAGGGTTTCGCAATGTTGGAGCTCTAACGGATGGAGATGGCACTTTATCTGCAGAGGTTTCGCGACGCGCCGACCCAACACCAACCGTACACAATTCGCACAATTCAAAGAACTGCTCCTTAGCTCCTGCCCCTCGAACTGCCCGGACCAACCCAGTTGGAGGTGGGCCCCTAACCAATTATTCTCCGTCAAATCCCTCTACACGTTCATTGACAACACTGGTATCAAGGACACGGTGTTCCATCATATATGGACCTTAAAAATCCCGACCAAAATCAAAGTATTCTTGTGGATCTTACTCCGTAAGAGACTACCCACCGCTGACAGACTGCTTACTCGTGGGATGCAGATCGACGACCACTGCATTTACTGTGCTTTTGCCTTGGAAACCTGCGATCATCTCTTCTCCAACTGCATCTTTACGCGATTCTTACTCTTTAAGGCGGGGGTACACGCCGACGATACCGACTGTGTCCGGAAACTTTGGACCTCTTCAACAACAATTACCGGCACAGTTCAAAGAACCAAGGCCTTAACCTCCCTGGCGGCTACTTGGTGGGTTGTCTGGACGGAAAGAAACAATCTCATTTTCAGAACAGCGTCTCCTAATGCCACCCGAGCTCTGGAGCGGGCTTTTCTTCTTACAAATCTATGGTCTAATTCTCTGACGTTACCCTCCGCGCACCACCGCTTTTAATCCTTTCTCCTTTTTCCTTTTTTTTGGTTTTCCTTTAGCTTTTTCTTGCTATTTATTTTCGCTGATTTGTTCTTTTCTTGTTTTGTTCCTCTTTTTGCTTTTCTTTTGCCCCGGAAGCCCTGGCTGCTTCCACACTGTTTGCCTAGTTCACTTATCAATGAATGAAGCAGGTAGCTCGCCTACCTCTTTCTCAAAAAAAAAAAAAACCAATAACACACTTCTGTGTGATTACTTAAGTTCCACTTTGATGGTTATTTCAAATCCATATGCGTGTTTTTTGTTAAAATACTTCTATCTTACGACGCAATGTACTTAAAGATACGTAAATAGGTTTTTTTTTTTGAGAAAAAGGATACGTAAATAGGTTAACATTCAAGGACATTGTGCTATATTAAACTTTGCAAGACGCTATATCTAAAACACAGCCAGTTTTGTAGAGCTTGATATTAATCTCATTTCATGGTTTCATCTTTCTAACAACCTTATGGATGTATGTATATGCTCAACAGAACCAGTGTGCGAGCAGTGAGAAGTCACACTACTCGGGCACTATGAACGGGACGATCCACGTGGTGGTGGGCGGCGGCGGCAGCCACTTATCGGACTTCACCACCGCCACTCCGAACTGGAGCATCTACAGAGACGAGGACTACGGTTTCGTGAAGCTCACCGCCTTCGACCACTCCTCGCTACTCTTCGAGTACAAGAAGAGCAGCGACGGAAAAGTCTACGACTCCTTCACCATCTCTAGAGATTACAGAGATGTGCTATCCTGCGTGCATGATAGTTGAGCGTCGACGACGTTGGCCTCGTAAAGAAAAAGAAAAGAAAAAGAAAATCCTTCATGGTTTATGAAGTATGTTATTGCTCGAGTTTGTAAAGGGTGTACATTACAATTTTTTTTCCCTTTTATTTATCTGGGTTGAAATTGAGGGTTTGTGAAAAATAAGGATGATAACATCTATAAATTGAATTGCATAAGTTACTCTACTTTTACGTTCCCTTATTACCGTTTTGTGACCCGTGTTCTAGATCGTGGCTACGAGCGGTCCAAAAACAGAAGCAATATTTTATTTAGGACTGATTTTGTTTTTTTGCTTTTTTAACTCTGCATAATTTGATTATATGCTAATTGGTATTTTTACTTTTATTTTATGTTTTGGATTGGTAGGGACTAGGGACAGTGGGAGAATGGGACTGGCAAAAGCCATCTTCCTCCCAAATTTTGTAACTTAAATCTTTTTGAATATTTACATCAAATCTTTTTTTTTTTTTTTTAAATGCAATTATCAATCATTAATTTAAAAATATAGTTATCATATAAAATATGTAGAACTTATCTTAACTATCATCAATTTAGATATAGTTACCCATTTATTTTTAAAAAATTAGTTTTGTTATACGTTGATCTTTTAGTTTATTTGATTTGAGACTCTTTTAACTTCAAAATCTGAATGCTTTGCTTATGCTTATCTTTAAGAGTTTAATAAGCTAGCATATTTTATGCCTTTTATATAACTAAAATTTATTAAAAAATAATTAACTTAATGAGAATTTAGACAATTGAGATCTAATCAAAATAAAATATAAAGTTTAGGAACCCAATAGCAGAAAAATAAAAAAATTAGGAACCCCCACCAAACAAAAAAGACTTCTTAACGTACAATGAATAAACTATAATAAACTATTAAGAGATAAGCCGCTGACGAAGTCTTGTGACCAAGTAGCTGACGAAGACCACAAGTAAGCATCTGGTTTGATAGCTTACCGGTAGATTATTTGGGAGGTTAGGAATGGTGTGGTCCTTAAGAATATCCGACCGGATGCCATCCTTGCAGCCCACAAGATTAAGCAGCTAACGAAATCTTGGGACCAAGTATTGTCTACCCGTATATTATATATATATATATATATATTTTTTTTTTTTTTTTGTTTGCCCCGATCGAGGTCTGTGTTGCCTCACCCTTGTAGTCTAATTCATCCTTCCAATGAATAAAGCGGGTAGCGTGCTAACTTTTTTTTCAAAAAAAAAAAACTATTAAGAGATAATCCAAACGAATCTGTAATATGTTATTCAAATAAACGGAAAAACAGGAATCGCTAATATTATAGTAGCACGTCCAGATTAGGTACAGATGGCGTGCATATCAGTTTGTACAGTAGTGGACTTACGCATGTGCAGCCGGCCGGAACACAAATTAATTAAGCATCACTCACTAGCTTGCTGTCATAATAAATAAAAAAATAGAATAAACATTAATTTATCATATATAATACTATTAGTATGGTACCAAGTTGCGTAAATAAATAATTGTAGCTTAGATAGACCATTTGCTTAATTACCCAGCCCGATGTAGTTGTGGAGTAGAACAATCGCTCCCCTCTCCCCTCGTCTCTTCGTTCTCTTCTTAATTTCTACTGCTGCATTAATTCTTATCTCGATCTATCTAGAGATTCTATAGATTCTATACTATCTCGCAATCGATATATGCATGGCGGAGTGCATCTGTAAGGTTGTTGATGCGGCGATCTCTCCGCTGGTGAGCCTCGTCACGGAGCATCTGACGTATCTTCTTAAAGTGGAGGACAATTTGGACGAGCTCAAGAATGTCGCCGCCGAGCTGGCCGCCAGGAGGAAGGATGTAGACGAGAGGATCCGGTCCGGCTGCAGAACAACCGGCGGCACTGCGACGAACGAAGTGAGCGAGTGGCTGCAGGGGGCGGACAGCATCGTAGCGCGAGCGGAGGCGCTCCACAGAAGGTACGCCGAGCGGACGCGGTGTCTCGGAGGCTGCTCTGTCGAATTCTGGTCGACCTACGCGGCTGGCAAGACCGCCGCTAAGATGATTCCGGACGCCAGGCGGGAGTTCGACCGTGGAGTACTGTTCCAGCAGGTCGTCAACGTTTCGGCCGGGAGGTATATATATTTATATATTTATATATATATACATTTTTTGATTACTTGTTTTTTTTTTTTTGGAAAAAAAAAATAGTATACTGTCGTTTAATTTAATAAGAACATAAACGTAGTTACAGAGTTGCGGTAACAAAACCACAGAAAAATAAAAATAAAAAATAAAAAAAACATATTAAACTACATCCAAAAAATTAGTGAATTCTGTACGCTTTCCGAAGGCTTTGTAATCTTACGCAGCAGCCAGTACAAATTAATTTTTTTATTATAAAAAATTAGTCCATTCCTTTCCTGCCAAGGAATTTATCATATTGTAATTATAATCAATAATTTTTTTTTTTGGAAAGATACTCCATATCAAATATTTCATCTCCTAAAAATAAGTAATTGAGATATACAGAAGTATAACGCTCTTGTTAGGAAGGAGACATTTCAACAATACTTTAGTAGCTGCGTATTGGGCAAACAAATGGTCAATGTTTAGCACGCATATTTTCTCACCTTTGTTGGCAATTTCTTTTTATAAGCTATCTATGCAAATTTTATATATATATATATATAGAATTAGGCTGAAATACTATTAGTAGTAAAACGCTCTTTTTGCTATCAAATTTTTAGCCATTGGATGAAAAATTATAAGATTAGGATGATATTAGTCAGTTAGAGTTGAGTGATCTTTCTAGGGTTGAGTGGTTTCCATTGAGTTATAGTATTTAATCCAATGGTTAGAAATGATGAAAAGAGTTCATCCAAAGACTAAAAAACTGATAGCAACAATAGAATTTTGCTACTAATAGTAGCCCAGTCCAACTATATATATATATATATATATATATATATATATATATTTTTACCTGAAAGAAATTTTATCGATCGATCGATCGATCTTATAAGAAAGTTACTCTGACAGGCACGACAAGTCGGAGATTGACAACCCGTCGGCGGCGGGAAGAGAAAACCGGTATCTTGATCAAGCACTCGAATTTATCAACGATGATGCGGTGAAGATGGTTGGAATCTGGGGCATGGGAGGGGTGGGGAAGACCCACCTCCTCAAGTCCATCAACAACTCGTTCGCTCGCCAAACATCTTTCGACGTCGTGATCTTCGTCACAGCGTCTAGATCGTGCTCCGTCGCACGGATTCAAAGCGAGATCGTGAATACGCTCGGCTTGACCGCGATAAACAATGTGCAGGACCAGGCCAGAATCATCTCAGACTTTTTGCGCGAAAAGAATTTTCTCCTGCTGCTGGACGATCTGTGGGAACGACTCGACCTGGGAGCCGTCGGCGTTCCGATGCCTTCGGCCGCAGGCGAGCAGCTTAAAAGAAAGGTGGTGTTGACAACGAGATTTTTGAAAGTCTGCGGCCAGATGGGTGTAAGCAGGAGGAACAGCATCAAAGTGGAATGTCTGGACCGCGACGACGCTTGGCTTCTCTTCCGAGAGACTGTCGGCGAAGACACGATCGGCTCTAGTCCTGCCGTCGAAGCCCTCGCAAGAAACCTAGCCAGAAAGCTGGGCGGCTTGCCCCTCGCTCTCATTACCGTCGGAAGAGCCATGTATGATAAGGATGATTCGAGGGAATGGGGACATGCCATCGACCTGCTGCAGGACGCGCGCCACGATGAGGTCGATCCGGATGCAAAGGAAGAAAGCTTGTTCCACACCTTAAAGTTTAGCTACGATAGGCTGCGGAGTGATGCCTTGAGAGATTGTTTGTTGTGCTGTTCCTTGTGGCCTGAGGATTTCTGCATCGCCAAAAATGATCTTATCCTTTGTTTGTTGGGGTTGGGCGTGATCGACGGGTTCGACGACATGCGGAGCGCGTATAACATAGGATACGATCTCATAGCTAGCCTGCGATCTGCATGCCTTTTGAATGACGACCTTGGCTTCGGAGTGAGGGTGCACGACGTTATTCGCGACATGGCACTGTGGATAGCTTGCGACTGCGGGCAGAGGAAGAAGAAATGGTTTGTGAAGGCAGGACTGGGGTTGACGGAGGTGCCGCCGCAAGGTACGGGAATTGTATGGGGCGAGACCGACCGCGTGTCGTTAATGCATAACAGGATCAAAGCATTTCACGACTCTCCTGGCAGTTCCTCCCCTGCCGCACTTACAACCTTGATTCTGCAAGGTAATCTGCTAAGCGAAATTTCGCTCGCGGCTTCTCCCTCCCTCGCGGCTCTCGCTTACCTAGATTTGTCTCACAATAGACTCAACGGTTTCCCGGAAAATATATGTCGGCTGACCGCCCTTCGATACCTCAACTTGTCGTTCAATGAAATCCCGGAATTGCCTGCGGAGCTTAAACTTCTGACTAGCCTCGAGTACTTGATTCTGCGCAAAAGCAACGTCCAGATAATTCCTGCGGGTGTTATACGCGAACTCGAGGCGCTTCAAATGCTGGACTTGCACGGATGCGACTTGGATTTGAAGTGCCCGCCGTGGCTATTCGAAGAGTTGGAGGCGCTCAACAACCTGAAAGCTCTAGGATTCAATGTTAAGGATGTGAACCAGTTAAATCGGCTCGATGAGTTACAGAGGACGAGAATTCGGTCCCTCTACATATTTAACTTAGAGCAAAAGACTCTCCCCTTGCTGGCCACTCCTCTCGGCAGCTCTCGAATACAGAACAGCTTGTTCGATCTGGAGATTGTCGGCAGCTCCACTTTAGAGGAGATAGTATTCGACGACGCCCGTTCAAATCGCAACCCGTGTTTTCACAACCTGGAGTGGCTATCCTTCAGCGGGACGCCGAGATTGAACATCGCGTTGGACCGATTGGTAGCCAGGAAAGTTTTTCCGAGGCTCTGTGCTTTGGATTTCAGGTTTTGCGACAGCCTGAAGGATGTTTCTTGGATCGCGCATCTCCCGTGCCTTCGCATACTAATTATGTGCGCGTGCCGAAGAGTGACACAGCTTATTTCTAGTACACAGAACGATGACGGTAAAGGAGAAGTCGTGGCGGCGCCTACCTTTCCTTCCCTCAAAGGGATAAAATTGATCAACTTGCCGGCGCTGCAATGTGTGTGTGATCCTGCATACACCTTTCCATGTTTGGAACAATTTGAGGTTAGAATGTGCCGGAGGCTTACGAAGCTGCCTTTCCGCGCCGATACCATCCCCAAAAACTTGAAGTTTATTAGAGGTGAGAAAAGATGGTGGGAAGGAATAGAATGGGAGGACGACGTCCACAGAGCTTCCCTTAAATTTTTGAGGACCCCATCTCTACCCTTTCGTTTCTTTCATACATATATATAAGATAGTAGTTTCTCTGATCTACTGGGCTAGTTGTGTGTTTCGTTTTAGTGATTCTCTTGTGCGACTTAGAAGCTACTTGCGTGTTTTTTCTCAATTATTGTTGTTGTGAGTTGAAAATTAATGCAAGTGTATGAGTTGTCTTCATATAATCCAATTAATGACTTTATGTGTAACGATCCAGTTCACCAGTTTAATAATTTATTTGATCTAAACCAGTAGAGTAGCCAAAATTAGTTAAACTCGTTTATTAGCATTCATTTTAACCACTAATAAATGCCTAAGTTAACCCCTTGGTGCTAAATACTATTCACATACAATTCGGGGCCGTTTGGTTAGATGTAATTATAAATACAATATAGTTAAAGATGCATGTAGTTAAAAATACAGTAGTTATAACTATATGCTGACATGCATCATGTTTGATTAGATGTAGTAGAAAGTATTGCAAGTATAAATAATTTGTTTGGTTGCATGTATTTGAGAAATAATTTTTAAAATTTTATCAATGCTGAAATTACCTCCAATGTAAAAAAAAAAATTAATTTCTGTTTAAAAAATAATTGAGCAAATAAGCATACGTTTTCTGCAAAGTTACTCTCTCCAACTAGTGCAGTTGAAACTTCGGTCAATTTGGGAGTAATTCGAATAGCTACAGTTGGATCTCCTTCTATAGTTTTACTATAACAGTTGAAGTTAAATACATCAAACTAAACATCAAATTTGTATTTACATACCGTTATAACTACATGCAAGCAAACGACCCCTTCATAGCAATCTAGCACCCCTTAGTGCTAACCAAGATCCGGCTAAGCGGCGGTTGAGCGGCGTAAGGTACGACCCCCACAGGGAGGTCGGTAGAGAAAGAGAGAGGGAAGGGATTGGAGAGGGGGACCCACGGGTCAGATTGGTGAGAGCCAGGGCATCGGAGTAGCCCAATATAGGGGGGAGTGGATGTCACGCCCCGGATGTCTCGTTCCCCGGGCACGCCGACAAATCCGCCGTATACAAGGAATTTCCCCTGTATACGAAGCGTCAAAAGTACCTGTAAATATACAATACTACAAACAGTAGCATAGAGCTGCTCAATATACAAAGCTAAACAACTGAGTTTCATATACATAGTCCAAATCCAAAATACAAAGCTACTCGCACCGGCGAGTTAAACAACTATGTACATAAACTCTAAAATAGCAACTACCTGCAGTAGGGGGGTGCCTCTAGCTCTGTCAGTCGGGTAGGGCTCTACCTCGCGACGCCCTTGCCTCGATCCTGATCCGCGGAAGGCGCAGTAGCCGAAACCTGTGGCTCTGCAAAACATAGGTAACAACTGGGCGTGAGAACTACTGTAAAAACAAGTAGTCCTCAGTGGGTACCGCCCAAAACGACATCGGTCACCCACTAAGTCTACAGAAGGGAGCAAGGATAGAAGGAAAAGCAGGAAGTACACTCTATCGCTATCATCCACTACACTATCATGCTCTACATTAACCGACTGTAGGAAATGTCAAATCTGACCCAATCCAATTGGGACTGTAAACATACCCGTCCCTGGGACTGTGAACACACCCGTCCCTGCCCCGTTGCGACTATCAGGCTCTATCCACACTAGCTGGTCCGTGGAGAGCAAGTCCAACTGGCATGAGCGACACCAACGCAAAAGCACCGCGCCCGCCTCCGGAGTGGCACTCGTGGGAGCTACCCAACCGAGTATGCAGCGTATCTCTGTCGAGCTCAAACAGGCTCTCTAACTCAAGCCGAAGTCCAGTAACAACTCTGACTAGTCTAAATACAACAAACAACGTGCCCTCGGCACAATCCGACGCCAAAACGGCGAACCGGGCCCACCGTCAGTCCCGACGGCGCCCACTAGTACGAAACAGTCTAAACGACCTCAGAAAAATTCACTCGGCATACCAGCACGAGCGTAAATGTATTCTAAACTACCTGGAGTACTCGTCTACAGTATGCTGCGACAGTACAATTCTATAACGGCTCCTAGAGCTAAATCAGGCAGTTTAATACATATGTCGATTCCAATCGCGTTTTCTCCTAAGTTTAAACCCAGTCCAACATGTATATTTAAAAGGTAATAATCATGTTATATATGCAGCATTTATCCAGGATATCATTATGAAAAACGAACTACAACATGATTTACCGAACAGAAAATCATACATGTCGACTATTACTACACTTAGGAATAAACCGATGTAAACCCACCTTAGTCGCTAATTCTGGCAGCAAAACACCCTCACAGCTGCAGCACCACCTGCTGGTCGATCTACACCCTCCAAATCCGGGAGTCGAGCTAACACCACGCTCTACAAAGCACAAATCACCGTTTCAGTCCCAAAATTCGCAACAGTCAGGTACAGCACGGATTCGACCAATCTAACCTCAACGAAATCTGGCAAGTAAGGGCTTCGTGGATTCCTCTCGAAGTCCTGAATCCAGCGAATCAAGCCTCGTCGAAATCCGACGCTCCTACGTCGAGTACGAGCCGAAACGCCAACGGTCGACGCTGGAAATCTGCAGGGACAGCAACTAGCTCGAAATTGAAAAAGCTTGGAAATTAGGAAGCAATTCTATGGAACACCCACCTCGACGGCGACTAGCACTGGCGCGACGTCAAGAACGGCGAAGATCCACGCTCGCCCGGCCTCCTCACGATGCAACGGCAGCAACCGTAGGTTCGAACGGCTCTGCGGTGCGACGTCGACGGCGAAATCGGCTCCGCGGCGGCGTCCCTCGCGTGCTTCCTTGGTACGGCCGAACGAAAGAGAAAAGGAGAGAAGAGAGGAGATAAACTCCTCTCTCTCTCTTCCCTGCATGCATAAAAGAGGGGGGGGGGGGGATGCCACATGGCATTACACATACTCACACATGTGCACTCACACACACACACACACGTACCCTCACACACACACTTATATATATATACTAAGTGTAGGGATACTAGTATACTACAGTGGAGGCGCAAGGGAGAGGGGATCCACTGGTCAAATAGGTGAGAGAGGGGAAAAAAAAATTATTGGGGAGCGGGGGCATCGGAGTAGTATAGTATAGTATAGGAGGGAGTGGAGGCGCCGGAAAAAGGGACCCACGGGTGGTCAAATGGGTGGGAGAGGGAAAAAAAATTATTGGGGGCTCACATCACCGAAATAAAAGAGAAGCTGCAAAACGGTTAAGGGTTCGCCCTTTAATGTTATTGTATAGATACTATTCACATATTATTCAAAGTAGCCTAGCTCAACCCAGGATAAAATAAGTGTGTAGTTACTTTTTTACAATAATGTTAGCAATATGGGTATTTCTAATAATTTCTATTAATTAAAGGAGTGTTTTAAAATTAAAAACTTTTGGAGAGCTTCTTTGTAATTAAGGGTGGACGGAAGGAAACAAACGATATCAACCCCTTTTCTTTTCTCTACCGCTGGAACAAACAGGGTGCTGCGACAGATTAAGAAGCCCCAACAACCTTCAACTTCTTTAGAGAGAAAGACAATTAAAATACTCTAAATAAATCGTATGTTAACTCTAATAATACTCAAATCAACACTAAGGGCATGTTTGATTCATGATTGGAATAGAAATGAAAAATGAAATTGAATTATTTTGGAATGAAAAATGGAATAACGAATTATCCAACAATGTTTGGTTCATTATTGGAATGAAAATCGGAATGAAAATTTAAATTTTTTGAGAAAGAATTTTGATTAAGAGAGAGAAAAGTGATGAAGGGAGAGGAGGTAAGTGTTGATAAAAGAGGATTTTGAATAGTTTACTTTAGAATGAGCCAATCCGGAATTCAAAGCCGGATTGAATTATAAATAGATTTTACCATTCCCATTCCGGAGTGGAATGGAAATTGGAATCCGATTCCTATAAAACAAACGGTAACAATCGAAATTAATGAATTCCATTTCGATTCCATAGTCTAAAATAAGTGAACCAAACATGCCCTAAAGGACTAAATAGAGTTTGTCACATCGACACCAAACCTTGCCCATGTCATTTTCGTCAAATATAACAAGCTTTGGCCATGTCATTTTCGTCAAATATAACAAGCTTTTAAGTGGTAGAGACTTTATTGAAACAAATATTAAGCTTTAGGGACTAGATTGCACACAATAAATGGTTGGGGGCCAAAATGAATTGGGATAAAGGTTGAGGAGTAATAGTGCAATTAACCATTCGATCATTGTCAGAAACGCTAGTTCAAGGCAACGGTTTTGCGATTTACCTGATGCAAAATTCAGGCTCAAGACTAATTCACGCTTTAACTGGAATGAGTTGAAACAAGTTGGTTCCTACCAGGGTACTGAACCTGCATTACGTCTCCTTGGTACAACATGCATCAAATCACAGGTACAATAAGCACAATCTTGATACTCTAATACTTCAAAAGATGAGATTAGCCTTATTTATTGCTTACTCGTTATTAGGGCTCTTCAGATATATATCTCCGTTCAGAGACTAGAGTTGGCTACTACACGCGAAGCATTGCGCACTTGAACGCGGTGCCATGAGGTGTTTAGTATTCCTCTCAGGTTCCATACTTCGTCGACATTTTGAGGTTGGACATTTGCAGCTGAGTCAACCTGTCCATGATGAGTGACAGTAAAGTAGGTAAACAAACATTGCAGCTAAAACTGAAACTACAGACAACATGAGAGAAAATTGCAAACATACCGCTTTGGCAATGATCTCAGCATCTTCTGGTATGTCAACCACAGCCTCAAAAAGAACCCACGCCCACTTATCACTGTTCATATCATCGGATGCATACAGCACATTGGTTTTCTGGTATCTCTGAGCTTCCACCCAGGTTTTACCCCCATCCACAGAAATATCCACTCTCTCAATCCCACGGCCACCACCAGACAGTGCATAACCAGCAACCTTAATCTGCAATTGAAGAGCTTATCAAAGAAGTAGCATATCATCCTTATTTTCCAGTGCAGGTTATATCATTTTTTACATTAAAAAGAATTATGATAGTATATCTATACAAGAGATATTACTGACCTTTCCTTGTCTGACAACATCTACATCCTCCAAAGAACAAATAGCAGACTGTTTGGAATAAAAAGATTGGAAAAGATCAGCTGAAACTTGTACTTTAACATAGTCAGACACGCCAAATACAAATTTTCATAAATAAAAAAAAATCAATGACTAATAGGAAGCTGGGTAATATTGATGCTTAACTAATAAAAACTAAAATCTTCACCACTGTCACATTCAAATTCGAAGGACAATACTTATCATTACTCTCAGAACTTCATAGTCATGCTTTGCTGTTTGGACCTCATCACCAAGATTACTAATAGGAAGAGAAGAGTTTCCAGGCATAACACGTAATCAGGATATGTTAATCAAATAGGAATGATAAGGTGTAATCAAAGCACCAAAAGCATTGATTCACTAACTTTACAACAACACACTTCTGTGTGATTACTTACGTTCCACTTTGATGGTTATTTCAAATCTGTATCCATGTTTTATTTTTAATTTTATGGATACAAACTACGAACACTCGAGTACAAAAATGTGTGCATCAATCTGTAATTACCTGCACAGGGAAGTCCATCTGTGGCTTCCTAGTTGACCAGTCAATGTTGTCCCAATCGACTGAAGGTGGAAACATTTTGTAATCCTTCTGCATAAAAAACCCCTGGTTCGAAAAAGAGAGGGTCAGAAACTTCTGTTTTGGGCACTAAAATTTAATAGAGAGGAATCCAAACTTTTAGAAGACCTGGCATTCTTCTTCTTTTATCTCAATGCTATCCAACCATTTAACAGAGCGTGCACCGATGACACCAGGAACAACCGCACGTAAAGGGTAACCATGATCGCGGTTTAGAATCTAGACATTGACAAGAGATTTTGATTAGAAAAATTCTTGTAGTGCATGATTCCCAATAACACCAAGTAAAATAACAATATAGATTGTGGGAGCAAAAGAGACTATGCAGATTAATTAGTGAACAACCTTCTTCATGCATGGAAAGAAAGAGAGTACAACAACATATGATTGTGTAAATAGAGATAAAGAAGGTAATAATGTAATTAAATAGGTAATTATTCCAAGAAAGAGAATACACAAGATAAATTTGTCATTTCCACAACTTAATAAGAAAATAATATAGACAAAGAAATCAATTGAACAACAAAAGAAACCTAAATCTTCAGCAAAAGTTATAATTAACAAAAAAAAAAAAATCAACCAAAAACCATCAAAAATGATTCTCTACGACTTCAAATATTTATGCTCTCTATGAATAAAAATTTCATTGATTTACATGTGCTTGGCTTTATTAATTGAATGCATCCAAAAAATGGACTGAGGTAACAGTCCGATAAATGATTTTGCAATGATTCAAGCTCTAGAATTCTCAAGATGCCACAAAGTTTAGTTTATAGGAGTTGTGACCAGTACAAAGTATGATGATCAACATACATTTTCAAATTGGGAATCTTATCATATATTTAGCTAAAATAGTGCTTCATATGCTATCAATATTTTGATAGATATAGGTGCCCCTGCCTGCATTTGAATGTGTACCTACATTTAGTAAATATATGTCTAAGTAAGAGTCAATCTACTGCTAAAACGCTACACAATCGTCTAGCTACTATTTTTCACGAGGATATAGGAAAAAAATTACAAAGCAATGTGGTCATATAAGGACTAAGTATTACCAAAATACCGATGGAGGTTGTACAAAGGAACAAAAACTATGTCCAAACTATCAATATTGAAACAGCAAAAATAAGCACAAGGGTTACGTATCATCTGCAAAGACTCTCAAATAGAAAATTTAAAATCTTATGCACAAAAGGATGGTAAACAAATCGCAATTATACAGAAAGAAGAATTACAACCATATTACAAGTTTAGGAATCCAATAGCAGAAAAATAATAAATAAAAAAAGACATCTTCACACTGAATAATCTGTAATATGTTAGGGGCTGTTTGGTTCTACGTAAAAGTACTGGAAAAAAAAATTTTCTATGGAAAAAGGTTTTTTGTGGAAAATTTGATTTACGGTTTGTAGTGTTTGGTTTGTAGGAAAAAAAAAAGTAGTTTTCAGTTATGATTGCTTGGTTGAATGGTTGAAAAGAAAAAGTACATTATTATTATTATTATTATTATTATTATTATTATTATGTATTCTATATATTATTTATTTATAATTTATGTTAATTATTAGGCTATATATATTATTATTATAATTTATATTTATGAATTAAATATATTAAAATTATATAATATGATAAATTGATAAGTATTTAATATAATATATGTAATAGTCTGCATATAATACNTATTATACATTAATTACGCAATATAATATATAATCGTATATATTTAATACTATAAAATAAATTATTATGTGTTTATAAATAATATTTATATTATAAAATATTATATAATAAATATATCTATATTAAAATAAAATATTTTTAAAAAATATATATAAATATATATATTATTATATATATTCTATATAAAAGAAAAGAATGGGGAGAGAGAGGTCCACCAGGGACCCCCCTCTCTCTCTTGGTCCACGAGGCGGGGTGCGCTTTGTGGACTGCGGGGGTGCTGCCCCCCTCCCAAACGCTGTGATTTTTGGGGTGTAAGTTTTCATTTTTCACTTGTAAAATGTCCTTTTTTTCCCACTGTTCGTAAAAATTATTTTTCGAGAATTTTTTTACGGCCCAACAAACAAAAGCCGAAATTTTAATTTTCCACCAATTTTTTTTTTTCAAGATAATTTTACTACGAAACAAACGCACCCTTATCCAAATGAAGGGCAAAAAAAAGGAATGGCTAATATTATAGTAGCATGTCAACATTAGGTACAGATGGCGTGCATTAGTGGACTACGCATGTGCAGCTGGCCGATCCCAAATCATTACTTACTTGCTTTCATAATAAATAAAAAAATAGAATAAACATTAATTTCTCATATAATACTATTATTATTATCGTACCAAGTATTTTTTTTTTTTTTTTGAGAGATAGATAGCATATTATCTGGTTCGTTTATTTTATGTAAAAATAAATTTAGCTGAAAATATGAATCAACTAAAATTTATATTTAGATTTCGAATATCAATCACCGCGTTTTTCGCCACTTACGCTAGAGAGGGTCGGTATTACCGTACCAAGTAGCATAATAATTGTAGCATAGACCATTTTGCTAACACAGCCCAATGTAGTTGTGGAGTAGTACAATCGCTCATTCGCTCCCTTCTTCCCTCGTCTCTTGTTCTCTTATTAATTTCTACGGCTGCATTAATTCTCTCTATCTATCTATCTATCTATCCATCTATCTATCTATAGATTCTACACTATCGCAATCTATCTATGTAGGCATGGATCAGTGCATCTGTAAGGCTGTTGATGCGGCGATCTCTCCGTTGGTGAGCCTCGTCACGGAGCATCTGACGTATCTTCTTAAAGCGGAGGACAATTTGGACGAGCTCAAGAAAGTCGCGGCGGAGCTGGCCGCCAGGAGGAAGGATGTAGACGAGAGGATCCAGTCCGGCTGCAGAACAACCGGCGGCACTGCGACGATTGAAGTGAGCAAGTGGCTGCAGGGGGCGGACCGCATCGTAGCTCGAGCGGAGGCGCTCCACAGAAGGTACGGCGAGCGGGCGCGGTGTCTCGGAGGCTGCTCTGTCGATTTCTGGTCGAGCTACGCGATCGGCAAGACCGCCGCTAAGATGATTCCGGATGCCAGGCGGGAGTTCGACCGTGGAGTGTTCCAGCAGGTCGTCATCCTTCTGGCTGGGAGGTAGGTTTTTTTTTTTTTTTTTTTTTTTAAATAGCATGTCATCGCTTCATCCAATAAAAACATAAATTTAGTTATAGAGTTGGGTCAACAAGGTCATAAAAAATAAAAAAAGAAAAAAAAAAACACGTTAAACTATATCTAAAAAAATTAATGAATCTGATACTCTTTCCAAAACCTCTTAAGCTGGTGTTTGGTTCTGGATTAAGGGGTGGGATAACCTTTTAAGTCCGATTTTATTTCCAAATATGATTTTAGAGGAGTGGGATTAGCTAATCCTATCCTAAATGGACTATTCCGGAATAGCTCATTTCAGATGGGTTAGCCAACCTCACCCCATCCCACCTCACCCTCACTATTCCAATCAAACAAAACATTATTTTATCCACTATCCTTCTTATCCCATCTACTCTAACTAAATACTATTTTATTTATATCTGGAATAAATTCAATTCTCAACTAAATACAAAATTACTCTAAGTCTATCTTAATTCTGAACTTAACCCTATTTCTGGAATAGTTAATTTTTATTTAATTCCGAACCAAACGGTAGCTAAAATAAAAGCTCTCTAATTTTAAGCAGCAGTCGGTACAAGTTAATTTGCCTACTATGAAAAATTCGCATGTTCCTCTACCGTTCCGTCACAGAACTCACCAGATTGTAGTTATAGCCGATAATTCCTTTTTCCGGAAGATACCCGACATCGAATATATCAGCTCCCAAAGATGATTAACCGAGGCATACAGTAGTATTACGCCCATTGTTAGCAAGGAGATATTTCAATAACATTTTCGTAGTCACACATCGAACAAATAAATGGTCTAATGTTTCTGATTCTTCAGAACAGAGCATGCACTTTCTCTCACCCTTGTTGGCATTTTTTTTTATTAGTTATCTATGCAAATTTGATATACATATATATATTTTTTACCTGAAAGAAATTTTATCGATCGATCTTATAAGAAAGTTACTCCGACAGGCACGACAAGTCGGAGATTGACAACCCGCCGGCGGCGGGAAGAGAATACCGGTATCTTGATCAGGCAATCCAATTTATCAACGATGAGGCGGTGAAGATGGTCGGAATCTGGGGCATGGGCGGGGTGGGGAAGACCCACCTCCTCAAGTCCATCAACAACTCGTTCGCTCGCCAAACTTGTTTCGACGTCGTGATCTTCGTCACAGCGTCTAGAGAGTGCTCCGTAGCACGGATTCAAAGCGAGATTGTGAATACGCTCGACTTGCCGGCGATAAACAACGTGCAGGACCAGGCCAGAATCATCTCAGACTTTTTGCGCGAAAAGAATTTTCTCCTGCTGCTGGACGATCTGTGGGAACGACTCGACCTGGGAGCCGTCGGCGTCCCAATGCCTTCGGCCACAGACGAGCAGCAGCATAAAAGAAAGGTGGTGTTGACAACGAGATATTTGAAAGTCTGCGGCCAGATGGGTGTAAGCAGGAGGAATAGCATCAAAGTGGAATGTCTGGACGGCGACGACGCTTGGCTTCTCTTCCGAGAGACTGTCGGTGAAGACACGATCGGCTCTAGTCCTGCCGTCGAAGCCGTCGCAAGAAAAGTAGCCATAAAACTGGGCGGCTTGCCCCTCGCTCTCATCACCATCGGAAGAGCCATGTATGATAAGGAAGATCCGGCGGAATGGAGACATGCCATCGATCTGCTGCAGGACGCGCGCCACGACGAGGTCGATCCGGATGCAGCAAAGGAAGAAAGCTTGTTCCATACCTTGAAGTTTAGCTACGATAGGCTGCGGAATGATGCCTTGAGAGATTGTTTGTTGTGCTTGTTACCATATATATTACATACCATATATATATTATATATGTTACCATATATAATATATATATATTACTATGTATATTACTTTCTTATTAGGAT
>NC_033621.1:24143072-24190182 GCF_001540865.1 Ananas comosus | reverse complement strand
GTAGATAGAAAAGAAGCAAAGACCCGATTAAATAGAAGTATGTTGCACAAAAGAAAACAAAATTATATTATGCGGATACAATCACCAGGAACAGTTCCTCTTGGAAGGTTTTGTAAAGTGTCAATTGCCTCCCCATCGACAACTTTAATTTTACGCAAAACCACCACATGCTCATATCCACCCACTTCCTTTTGGAGCTCATTGTTAGTTTCTGAGAATCGCAAAGCATCTCATTAACCAAAATTTGGTAATGGTAATAATGTATATCAAATCAACCCAGCGAAGTACTTCACTCAAAACTGTGCAATGAAAAAAGAAAAGGGGAAGCATGATATATAGTTCTAAGTGCAAAAATATTCAACTTTTGTCAAAGCGAAATGAAAGGCACGAGATCAAATTGGAATACTACTTGATAGAAAGGAATACCTCCAGTTCCAAATACAACAACCGCAACTTCGTCACTCTTGCCGTAGATTAGCTGCAAAAGCCAAAGATTAAAGAGCACCATTAAACCCTGATTCCTCACAAATTAGACCAATTTAGAGAGAAATTTATAAGAAAATGAACTACAAATCCTTGCCTTCTTCTGCACGAGCATCGAGCAGACCTTTTCGACCTCCTGAAGAACACCATGCATTGATGGGCCAACATCAAGCAGCAAAACCACAGCTTCCTACATTCCCACACATGTAAATACATAAGGGAATCGACTTTTCTCATAAAAAACACATTTTTGGCCCCAAAAAACCCCCCCTTTTTTTTAGGGTGTTTCATTTCATTTAAGCGTTCGATCACTTCCAAGTACCCAAATTTGTGGTAGAAATTGATTTCAAGAGTATGAACCCCGCTGATTAATTTTGATTTAGGGGGCAACAAAAGTAAACTATAACTAAAAGGTGGTCGGAGTCGTAAAAACCTCTCCGATTAATTCATTAAAAAATGGGGGAAAAAAAAAGGAAAAAAGGGGAAAGAGTGGGGAAGGGGGAATTAGGGTTTTGGAGAAGCAGGGTTTACCCTGTTGCGAGCCATGGATGAGGAGAATCCGAAGCTCGACCGGGAGAGGAAGGAGAGGGAGTGGAGATTGAGAGGATTGGATATAATAAAGCAAAAAGGGAGATTTTTTTTTGTTTGGTTTATTTTTAAATTTGGGAAATTTGACTCTCACTCTCTTTGCTTTGATCCTTCCCGCGTAAGCTTCAGAAGCAGATAAATAACAAATAAGTGCTTCTTATTAAATTTTATTTTGACTTTTAATTCCTTTTCTTGTTTTTGTAATTTTTATTTTTGTTTTGTGTACATACATTTTATGGCAAAAAGTTAGCTAAATTATCCATTTGATCCTCAAAATATAAGCCCGATGACACTTTAAATTTTAAATTTTGATTTTATAAATTATTTTAAGCGAGTTTGATCGTTTAATTTAGTTTACTAAATACTAACGTGCCAGTGATATTAAACTGATATAGTATTTTACTACATCGTATTATTAATCATAACAGTGTGCTCGTATTTATAAATATTTTTTTTTGAGAGACGTATTTATAAATACTGTTTTTTATTATCCGTGCCTTATTATATTTTATGTGCTTTACATTTAGGTACGAGCGTTTTTTCAATAAAAATAAAATTGTTTTATGTGGTTTTGTTTTAAAGAATTGAAAAACAAACAAACCGAAATTTTTATAATTTAAAACAATACGATTCGTAATTTTTTAAAAAATATATTATGTATCAGTCTCAAATAATAATCAAATAATTACGTCGACCATCATTATTTTTAGATTAAAGATGTTTAACATAAAAATAATCATAATTATATCTTTTTTTATTATTTAAAAAATTAAATAAATAAATAAATAAAAATTAAACCAAATATTCCAGATTGAATCAACCGAATTATATTATGGCTTGACTTCAATTTTATATTCTTTTATTGCAAAAAAACAAAACTGATCCAACTAATGCTCGCTCCAAATAGAGAATCAAACTTTTTTATTCCATTAAATTCTCTAGAAACCATCTAGGCCATGGACTGTATTTATTATTATTATTTTTTGGCAACAACTATTTCATTCAAATTTGAACAATTAAAAATAAAATTTTCATCTTTTTTTTAAGGGCTAAATGCATATATATAAGTCCTTGCAAACATAATAAATTATAAATATATCCCTATAAAGTTTCATATTTATATTTTATTTCTACAAAAGCTCTATTATTTTCAAATATATCTCTCTGATTTGTTATCGTTATAAAATTATTTATATTTTAAGTAAAATGCTAATTTTGCTATCACAAATGTGTCCATTCAAAAACCACAACAGTATAATATAAAAAAATAAAAATATTAAGTTATTTCATAAACTAATCAGAGTTAAGTGTTTAACCTATTGTTAACTAAAGTTTTCTAACAGCGAAAATATATTTGAAAAATATTAGAATTTTTACGGAAATAATAGTACCTTGGAAAAATCACTGCATGGCTTATATTTTACCTATATAAAAATACTTATTAATGTGAGCATCTGAGTAGGATGACAAATCAGAATATGCTCTCACCCTCGATTTTCATGATCTTTCCAGTTACAACTTACAACTACAAAGAGATTAATAATAATGTAAAAAGGATAAAAGTACATAAAAACCCTCATTAGAATGTTAGGTTAAATAGAATGATATCTATTTTCTAATAATATATTAAAAAAAAAGGTAATTTTCAAATACCACTTCAGTGGTTTCGCATTTTCTCACTTTAGTATTATGTGGTTTAAAGTATATCGAGTTAGTGTCCTGTGGTTTCATTTTTATTTTTTCGTTAGTTTTTTCGTTAATATTTCGTTAAATTATATATAAAAAACTTCAAATACTCTATCTGGATTTATCAAATATTCACTTTCGTAACTTTTAGTTTTAACTTTGTCACTGATTTAACGAAAAAAAATAGTAAAATCGATAATAAAAAGATAAAAATGATAGACTTTAAATCACAAGATAGTAAAATAAGAAATTGTTAAACCACTGAGGGGTGGTATTTGAAGGTTTTCCCCCCAAAAAAATTGATTGTTTGTACTAACAACTACTTTTTTAATTATATTATTTCAAATGAATTTAAGCTATGCTAAAATTAAATTTTAGATAGAGCTTTCGCTTTATGAAGTCTTAAAACTCGTTTCAGCTTGTCCATGAAGCGCAATTTTTTTTATTAATCAAATGGGTGTTAATTTATGTAGAATAAAGAAGCTATTTTAGATGTCTGATAATATTAGCTTAGGCTAGAATACGTTCAGTTTTTTTTTTTTTTTTGAGAAAGAGGTAGCAAGCTACCTGCTTCATTCATTAAGCGTTATGAACTAAGCATACATGGTGGAAGCAGCTAGGGCCTCCTAGAAAAACCGAAAAAATTAAAGAAACCAAAACAAAAGGCCAAAAATAAACATGTAAATGTAAAAGAAAAACAAAAGGACGTAGGTAGGGCAGGAGTTGTCGTGAATCACATGACGTCAGTCAAGTCCTTCGACAAAGACTCAACGCGAATAGTGGCCCGGCTTGCGTTGGGAGGCATCTCACGAAAGATAGTATTGTTGCGCTCGGTTCAGACGACCCACCAGATCGCCGCCAATCGTGTTAAACTCTTCGCTCTCGACACGGCATTGGGGTTGCAAGATAACTCTTTTCATAGATGCCGAACATCCCCTGAGTCCACTTCGCTCGCCTATGTGCCTCCCTCGCACAATATAAGATATCTGACAAAGACACAGTCACGGAAAGGGTGATTGCAGTTTTCTAGAAACACCGCGCAAAAAATGCACTGTTGGTCCACAGGGCACCCTCGACTTGTCAGTCTATTCGCTGTAAGTAATCTCTTGCAAAGTAGAATCCAGATGAAAATTTTAATTCTGACCGGAATTTTTAACCTCCCAAGATGATCGTACATGGGGTCTTTCTAACCTGCGTCGGTGATGAAGTCATAAAGCGATTTAACCGTAAAACATTGGTTAAAGTGTGATTTGTGTGACAATAGAGTTCTATGAGGAAATATTTTATTTATTTTCTCTTGGTTCAACTTAAATATTATTTATTTATTTTTAATGTAAATTTTTTTAAAAAAATGATATCTCTATATTCTTGGGTCACAATTCTTTTGGGGCCTTTTTGCATAAAAAATCCACTTATTTTGGGCTTTTGCAAAACCGGGTCATCTTTTTCGTTTTTGCAGATTTGGTCTGCTTTTTCAGCAAACTGACCAAAATACCCTTATTACTTTTTCTCTTTCCTCTTTCTCTCTCCTCTTCGTTTCTGTCGTTTTTTTTTTTTTTTCTCGCCAAAAAAAAAAGGCGGACCGTCGCCTTCTTCTTCACCGTCGCCTCCCTCCTCACCATCCTTCTTCACCGTCGCCTCCCTCCTCACCCTCCTCTCCACCGCCCGCGACCCCCTCCTCCTCTCCTCCGCCGCCGCGGACCCCCAGCCCGATCCCGTCGCTGCGACGGCAGCGGCCGCGGCGAACGGGGTCGGGCTGGATGCGGAGAAGAAGACAACGGCGAAGAAGAAGAAGGGGAGGCCGAGCGGCAGGGCGCAGGAGGGGGAGGCGGAAGCGCAACCGGCGCCGGCACCAGCGCCGCGCGTGTTCTTCTCCGTCGGCGCTGCCCCTCCTCCCGCCGCCGCGCAGAAGCCGCCGACCAGCGCCTCTGCTTCTCCCACGACGACGTCGAGACGCCGCGTCCGCCGCGGACCCCCAGCCCGATCCCGTCGCCGCAGCGGCAGCGGCCGCGGCGAACGGGGTCGGACTGTTTTTTATTTTAAACTGCACATCTTTAACAGATATTTATACTGCTTCTCCTCTTGTTGCACTGTTTCTCCTCTTGTTAAAGAGGAGAAACAGTGCAACAAGAGGAGAAGCAGCATAAATATCTCTTAAATGGGTGCAGTTTAAGATAAATGGGTGCAGTTTAAGATAAAGAGGAGAAACAGTGCAACAAGAGGAGAAACAGTGCAACAAGAAGAGAAGCAGTATAAATATCTGTTAAACATGCGTAGTTTAAAATAAAAAACAGTGTAACAAGAGGAGAAATGATGCAACAAGAGGAGAAACGGTGCAACAAGAGAAGAAACAGTACAACTTTCATTTAAAGAGTGTAATTTTTATCTTAGTTAGTGCAGTTTATATCTGAAAGAGTGCAATAAGAAGAGAAACAGTGTAAATATCTTTCAAATAGTGTAATTTTCGTTTAAAGAGTGTAATTTTCATCTTAAAGCTACAGTTTTCATCTTAAGTAGTGCAACTTGTAATTTTTTTTGTAGTTAACGATACAATTTCATCTTCATCCTTTTTTTATATATTTTTTTATCTTTATTTTTTTTCTGTTTTTTTTTTCTTTATCACCCTCTCTGTCAATAGCCACGGTGTCAGTGACGACGCCGTTAAAGACCCCCTACTCCGAGGCTGCAGCGCCGCAGTGATCTCCACGGTGTCGGCGAAGATGCATCGTCGTCGGAGGCGGCAGAGAAGGAGGGAGAATGAGAGATGAGAAGGGCAGGGAAGAGCGAGAAAGGCGCCGTCGTCGGAAACTGTGGAGGAGAGTCAGAGAAGAAAAGAAAAGAAAAATGCAAAAAAAAAAAAAAGTCACAGCCCGGCCTTGGGGGGATCGGAGGTAAGGAAGGTGGGGGCGCCGGCGGCGACGCCGCTCTGTCTTTGCCGCTCTCTGGGAAGAGAAAGAAAAAAAAGAACGAGAGAAAAAAGAGAAAAGAAAAGGTATAAGGGCACCTCCGCTCCGTCTTAGCCGCTCTCTGGGAAGAAAAAGAAAAAAGAACGAGAGAAAAAAAAGAGGAGAGAGAAAGAGGAAAGAGAAAAAAGTATAAGGGTATTTTGATCAGTTTGCTGAAAAAGCGGACCGAATCTGCAAAAATCAAAAAAATGGCCCGATTTTGCAAAAGCCCAAAATAAGTGGATTTTTTATGCAAATTGGCCTTCTTTTGGATCTATTATTAGCGTTAGCGAGATTCAAAACCAAATGGATCTTAAAAGAATGTTGGGATCTTCAACTTCAAATTGCTTTAGCCCAGTAACATTTGGCTGCTTCTTATACCAAATAGATTGCAAAAAAGGGACAAAAAATTCAAAATAAATTAAATTTGAATAAAAATAAAATGAGATACTAATGACTTATTTGGATGCCAAAATCAAATATCTATAGATATTCTTCTTTGAGATTACAAGTTTAAAAGTTTAATTTTTTTACTTTTTAGCAACTCGTATCATTTATAATTAGTTAAATAATATATTTTTTTATTTATAAGACAATTTTATTTTAGTTTTATGGTATCCATTTTGAATGGTATATATATATTTATGCACATTATTATTTTCTCGGATAAACTTCAAATACCATCCCCGTTGTTTCGTATTTTTCCACTTTAGTATTTTGCGGTTTAAACTTTAAAGTGCATCAAATTAGTGTCATGTGGTTTTATTTTTATCCTTTCGTTAGTTTTTTCATTAATATTTTGTTAAATTACATACAAAAAACTTCAGATACTCCATCTAGATTTATCGAATATTCATTTTAGCACCCTTTAGTTTTAATTTTGTCATTAATTTAATAAAAATAATTAGTAAAATCGATAAGAAAAAGATAAAAATAAAACTGTATGGCACTAAATTAATTTATTTTAAATTATAAGATACTAAAGTGAGAAAGTATAAAAACTGGAGAGAGTGATATTTGGAATTTTTTCTATTAAAAAATTTTCTTCTAATGCGTCCAAATAAAAGCCAAATAAAACAAAAATTAAAAAGAAGAAGAAAAATCAGAAGAGGGGCAAATGAGTAATTTCACACACAAGAGCAGCGGTGGCTGGTCTTTTCCCCTTCCCCTCCTCCCCCCCGTTTGTGGCTCTTATTCGATTCCGCCTCTTCTCAGGAGCTCTCTCTCTCTCTCTCTCTCTCTCTCTCTTCGCCATAGAAGAGGAGGAAGAAGAAGGAACCACAGGGAAGAAGAGGATTATCACCGAATCCATCACCACCGCCACCATTAATGGCGTCGAGGATCGCATTCAAGCCCCTGGGCTCCCTCTGCTTCGCGCCGCCGCGTACCAACAGGAGCGCCGCCGCCGCCGCCGCCACCTTCGGATCCCCCAGAGCCTCCATGGCCTCCACCAAGTAATTAGATCCCTTTGCCCCTTCCCTACCCCATCTCTTACTTCTCCCCCCGACGCACGCATTGGTATTTGGTTTGGTTTGGTTTCGTTTCGTTTCTCGATCTAAGTTGTTTGGGCTTTTTGGTACAAATTTCGTTGGGTTTCGTCGATTTGGTGGTTTTTTGGGTTAATTTTGTTTGAATTTGTTGATTTGGGTTTTTTTTTTCCGAGGGGGGAGGGGGTAAGGATTCACCGTATCCACCGTGTCGAATCGTCGCAGTAAGATACGATATAATCTCCGTATTAATGACATAGTTCAAAATTTTCTGTTCTTAAAATTAATAAATAATTTTTTTAATAAAATTTAAAAAATTTAATAAAAATACATAATAAATAATTGACATAATTTATTTTTTTTAAAATAAATATTTTATTCGATTATGTGTAAGCATATGGTATGTATTGGCACGGTCAGACGCACACCGTATTGACAAATTTTCGGCATGATTCCGTGCTACGATATTAAATCCTTGGGGTGGGAAATGTACTGAGAAGCTGATATCCTCTTAAATTAAGCAATTTAGTTAACACCTCTTCCATTGAATTTTTTTTATAACTAATCCTATCTATTTTTGTAATTGTAAAAATAGTTTTCTTAAAAAAATAATTATAAAAATAAACCTCTAAATGCGGTGAATGATTCACCGCATTCATAACTTCTGTTTAAGTGTAGAAAAATAATAAAAGCGGTGAATGGTTCACCGCGTTTACCATCGTAGAATTATAAAAAAAAGTGAGAAAAAGAAAAAAAACGGTGAATTGTTCACCGCTTTTAAAAGCGGTAAATCATTCACTGCTTTTATAAGACTATATTTATAAATAAAAATTTAACAGGTTTATTTTTAAAATAAAATGTTAAATATACTTATATTTTTGGTACGTTTTTTCGAACTCTATTTTTTTTTAAGTGTTTAATCTTGATTTGGTTAATACTGTTTCGATGGATTAATTAGTTGTTTTTTCCTAAAAATAAATATTTGTTCTTATTGAGGAATTGTCAAAGTTGTGGGTCAAATTGGTTTCTCCTTTTCAATTCAATTCGTGCGGCTAATTAATTGCATGCGTGTCCATTTCATCTCAATTACGCGTATGCTTATCACTTGAGTGCTTCCACCTGTTTGTTGTGATGTGTGAAAAAAAATAGGTTTTTAGGGTTTTGACCTGCTCTGTATATGTAATAATGTAATATAAAGTAATTATTTGCTACTAACTTGTGCGTTTTTTGTCGGGTGGTGGACTCTTACCTTCCACGTCGGTTTAGATTATTTTGCATTTAGGGTGCGTTTGGTTCGCGTTATCTTTTTAAGATTCCTAGTAATTTAATAGGAATAAGAAAATATGACGGTGTTTGGCTAAACGCACTAAGTAATCTAGTTGGTAATATTAGATTTAATTGGGAATAAGATTCATCCCAAAGTACTAATCTCATTTCCTTGAAGAAGGATAGGTATCCTCATATTAATGGATTGGAGTAATCATGATATGTCTAATCTCTTTCTTTCTTCCTATCCGTCGGCTAGTTGGTATTATTTTTCTTTACACTCTAACTTCATATTTCTCTCTAAGTTTATCTTTTTCTCTCTAAACTTCAACTCTCTTTCTCTCTCTAAACTAAGCTCTCTCTCCCCCTTTTTTCCTCAAATCTCAATTCTCTCACTCCCTCTAATCTCGACTCTATTTCTCTTCCTATTTTTTTAATTATGCTTTCTCTCTCTAACCTATGTTCTCTCTCATTTTTTAAAAAAAAAGGTTAAAATTTTTGATAGCATTATATAAAATTAATTAAAGAAATAAATATATAAATTGTATATTTTTTTGTAACCTTAAATAACATGACTAAATAATATGACCGTACGAACCAAACACAGTAATGCCACATTCTTTGTGATAGGATGAATATGAATAAGATTTTCGGTCATCTTTTTATTTCTAGTAATCTTTCATAGTGCGAACCAAACGCGCCCTTAATGTTCTTTTATAGTAATATAATATGCTTTTTGGCTAGAAAAATAGAAGCTCTAATTTAAAAGTTGTGTTTGTGGGGGAGGTAGTGCGGAGCAGTTAGAGGGGCTTCAATAAGAAAGGGGCAAGTGACTGGAAAATTTTGATGAAAAAATTGTTAGCAATTCTGCGAACAGCCCTTCTCGAACAACACTTTTGGAGCCAAAGTAGGAGGCGGGTGAAACTTGTATCGGTTAACAGAAGTGTTAGTGCATGTTTTGCTTCAGCATGCTTGTTCGCATGCATGCTGTGCATGTTAATATTTCAGAACATCGGTTTTGTTTTGTTTTTCTTCTTTTTTTTTTTGGGATTTGTTAACTGCAAATCTCTATTTTGGCATCAGTTGCTTTGGCTGTGCATGTTAATATTCCAGAACGTATAGAACCAATTATTATTTGAGACAAACTTGCACACTGCTGCTTAGACGGTTCTTAGTTGCCTAGGTCGCCAACGAGGAAAAATATTTACAGAAATGCAGGCAAACGGGATAGAGCTTTGTAAGCAGGGATAGCAAACTGCAATTTATGTTGTAAACGGTATAGACTGTATGGCGGGTATCTTCTCGGTAATACCGGCAAACTCTATGCTGACTAGATGCCAAATAACCTGATGGCATGTCAGCCTGTCATGAGCTTCCCCGTATCCATTAAGGATTTTTTTTACTAAAAAAAAAAACTTCAGCTCTTCGCTTGGGAGTTGACGAGAGGCCTATGTGTCATCACAGTGACTGGGCTTATTATGTTTCACCACTTGCCTTGTTCCCTCCGTACTCAACTATTCATTGTGACAGTTAGATACTTTGCGACATATTTTTACTGTTCTTAAAACTAAAAACTGTTCATCGGTGCTTGTTTTCTTATTATTTCTTCTTTGGTCAAAAAGGTGTTCCAACTTCCAAAGGATTACTTCGGGAATCATGAATGTCACTTATTCAGCCTGCTAATCAAGTTTTACTTTACGCCTTATTTGTATAATATTGCTGTTGATTTCTTTGCTTCAATATCTGATTTCTATCTGAACTCCATAAATGCTTCTCCTTTTCTTGTTACATAGCTATGTGCTCGTATAAAATTAGAGATTCAACAATCCTTTTTTAGATCCTCTTGACATTCAGTATGTAAAAGTAAGAGGTTCTAATATATATTACAATTTTGTGCCAGGCTTGAGACTGCCAAAAATCCCTTCAGTCCTCGCGAGGTCCACGTCCAAGTCACCCACTCAATGCCACCACAAAAGATCGAAATTTTCAAATCCCTCGACGACTGGGCTGAAAATAACATCTTGGTTCACCTCAAACCTGTTGAAAAGTGCTGGCAACCTCAGGATTTTCTCCCCGATCCTTCCTCTGATGGCTTCCACGAGGAAGTTAAAGAACTTAGAGAGCGAGCCAAGGAAATCCCTGACGATTATTTTGTTTGCTTAGTGGGAGACATGGTTACTGAAGAGGCACTTCCTACTTATCAAACGATGCTTAATACTCTCGACGGTGTAAGAGATGAGACCGGCGCGAGCCTCACATCATGGGCTATATGGACAAGGGCGTGGACTGCCGAAGAGAATAGGCATGGAGACCTTCTGAATAAGTACTTATATCTTACCGGCAGAGTTGATATGAGGCAGATTGAGAAGACGATACAATATTTGATTGGCTCTGGAATGGTAATGGTTTTCTAATTTACAATTTTGGTTTTTCATTTCACTTTCTCTTAACTGGGCATTTTTGAAACAAAAAGCACATTTCAGGGGCATTTATTTATGATAATATACAAGGACACTTTTTTTGAGTATTTCTTGTATACGAGGGCATTGATAATAGATTCGACTTTTAGAAGGCATCAACGAACTTACAGGTTTTTTGACGGGTACATATGTAATTTCTCTTCTTCTTTGTCAGGATCCTAGGACGGAGAACAGCCCCTATCTCGGCTTCATTTATACATCGTTCCAAGAGCGCGCCACCTTCATCTCCCACGGGAACACTGCGCGGCTTGCCAAGGAGCACGGTGACCTAAAACTGGCCCAAATATGCGGCATAATCGCCTCAGATGAAAAGCGGCACGAAACAGCATACACCAAGATCGTTGAGAAGCTCTTTGAGATTGACCCAGATGGTACCGTTCTTGCCCTAGCTGACATGATGAAGAAGAAGATATCGATGCCAGCCCACTTAATGTACGACGGACACGACGATAATCTGTTTGAACACTTCTCAACAGTGGCCCAGCGGTTAGGAGTTTATACTGCAAAGGATTACGCAGACATACTCGAGTTTCTTGTGGTTAGGTGGAAGGTGGCGGACCTAACCGGCCTTTCTGGGGAAGGGAAGAGGGCGCAAGACTACGTGTGCACTCTGGCCCCGAGGATTAGAAGGTTGGAAGAGAGAGCTCAAGGGCGCGCGAAGCAAAAGGGCACAATACCATTTAGTTGGATTTATGGTAGAGAAGTTCAACTTTGAACCCAAATGTGCTCTATAGTTTTCGGATAACTTGGATACAAAATACTATGCTTTACTCTTCTTTTTTACTTTGTTGTTATTTTGTTGGCAAAAGGTGTTTTGGAGGGAGGTTGTAGATTCTCTCTAATTCAATTATCATGAAATGCCATCTGTTAGATGAAGCTTGGTGTTTTGATACTGTTTAGGGGGGGTGTGTGTGTTAGAGAGAAGGGTTCATGTTTTGATGTTTCCTCTTGGATGTACAAGTACTGTATCACTTTGCAAAGTGTGTTGCTGGTGTACTGTTCAACTGTTGGTTCTTACTCTCTTGTGTTCAAGTTTGATAATACTTTGGAGCATTTCATGATAATTTATAATTAGAACATGGAAATTGAGTTATGGATTTAATCTGAAAAAAATGCTAGTTACAGTTTTTTGTTGTGAGGATCGTGGCGCGGAACGGCACGCTGATATGTCTTTGCGCACATTCCATTGGTCTGGACTTATTGATACAATAATTCTTATCATTTGTTGTAATATCAAATTTGTAGTTTTCTATTTCAGAATAATATTTAGTCCTTTTTTTTTTATATATATTTCTATTTTAAATAAATGGTTCCTAACTAATGGTGATTTTGATTTTATTTTCCCCTAAAAAAAATACATATTGATAATTTGACCAAAAACTGTAAATTGGACATATATAATTTGACAAATCAATCAGTTTCAAGGTCTGGTTTAAAGGCCAGTCCCATATAAAGCCCTCTTCTATCAATTTGAAATTTTAAATTCTTTTTAAGAATTATTTTGCAAAAAAGCCCTATCTAAAACCCACTCTGCTCCCCCTTCTCCCTCCCCAACCCAAAAGAAAGCACAACAACACCAACAAGGAGCAACAATGGAGCTGTAACAACACCCTCTCTCTCTCCCTCCCATGGAATCCATACCTCATCCCTCTCCCACCATTCTCCTCCTCTCCCCTCCCCTCCTCTCCTCTCTCTCTCCCTCCCCTCTCCTCCGCCCTTCCCTCTCCTCCTCCTCGCGCGCCACCGCCGCCGCCGCCTCCTCTCGCCTCCATCTCGCCTCCCACATCCATTCCCCCCCTCCAAACCCCACACCATTCCCCGCCAATTCCCCCCACCACCATCACCACCACTACCATCCTCGACCTCGCCCGCAAACCCCTCGCCCTCCTCCTCTTCTCCGTCGCCATCGGCTTCCTCCCCTCCCCCCTCGCCCAATCCCGGGCTCTCGCCGCCCCCGCTTCAGTCGCCACGAAAGAGGAGGCCGCCAAACCCAATAAAGGCGACACCTTTAGCGACCATGAGTTCTCAATCTACACTAGAAAGCTTCTCTCTGCCGTTTCCGTCCTTCTCGAGAGGATCGAGGAGGTGAGGGCGTCGAAAGGGGATCTGGACATTGTTCGGGAGGCGTTGAAGGAGGTGAAGGAGAGGAGGAAGGAGGTCCAAGGCGAAGTTTTGGGCAATTTGAATGCGGAGCTGAGAGAATTGAGGAAGGACAGGGAAGAGCTGGTTAAGAAGTCTAGTGAGGTCATGGAGGCGGCGTTCGCGGCGAGGAAGGAGAGGGATCGGCTGTTGAAGAGTGGTGGTGGTGGGGGCGATGAGGTGAGGGAGAGTGTGGAGATATTGGAGAGAAGGTTGGGTGAGTTTGAGAAGGAGTATAATGGGTTATGGGAGAAGATTGGGGAGATTGAGGATAGGATCTCGAGGAGGGAGACGTTGACATTTAGTATTGCCATTAGGGAGCTCTCGTTTATTGAGAGGGAGAGTGAGCTCTTGGTGGAGAGATTTAGCAATCAACTGAGACGGAAGGATCGCGAGAGGTATGAGAGAATGCGTTGAGAGTTCTTTTACGCATTGCTTTAACTTCTTAATGGAATTATGTACTCATTAAGTTGTATGATTCTACTTGCGAACACGCACAATTATGTGTTCACTTGCTGACCACTTTCTACAGTGCCTTATATTTTCTTTGTGAATGCAATGTGACTTTGAGCTTCAAAACCTGGAACTTCTGCTGCTGCGGAAATCAGCTATATTGATTTTTTGCATAATGTCATTACAAGTGTGCATGAGACCTATCAAATACTGATAAATAAGTCTTCATCTATATCAATTTTTTGCGTAAATAATATAAATTGATATCCTTCACCAAAATAGGAAATCATATGGATCGCAATAGTTTCCCTTAATCGAGTTCTTGTTGCCTTTGAAATCAAGAGTATTAATTTTGTTCTTTATTCTCTTCTTTTTTTATACATTTGGGCTGATACGGTAAATTTGCTTTGCATTACATCCTTCTCTTCATTTTCCTAATGAAAGACATTTACTAACATGTCCTATGGCATATATAAGCTTTACGAACTAATGTTCGTTAAATGAATCTTAATCGAAAGCTCGGGTTTTACTATAAGATCTGCTTAGTCTTTATCTGTGCATTGGAGTAACTAATAATTGATTGTGGGAGATTGGCTTTATTCATCTACTTTCAAATATCAGTTAGTTAGTTTGTAAGAGGATCTGCCCCGTACACTCTTCGAAGCGTCTATTTGACCTTGAAATCTACATGTATCATTTATGGTTGCAGTGTGCTAAAGAGCATTCCAAGTAGGCTCTCCAGAGATGATGTACAGAAAGATCTAGAAGCAGCACAAAATAAATACTGGGAACAAATGCTACTGCCAACGGTCCTGGAAGCTGAGGACTTTGAAATTTATTCAGATACTAGCACTCGAAATTTTTCCCTTCAAATAAAAGAAGCACTCAAGGAGTCCAAAAAGTTGCAAAGCAATCTGGAAAATCAGATTAGACGAAAGATGAAAAAATTTGGGGATGAAAAGCGCTTTGTTGTTAGGACGCCAGAGGAGGAAGTGCTCAAGGGATTTCCAGAAGTTGAGCTAAAATGGAGATTTGGGGAAAATGATGTTGTTGTTCCTAAAGCTGTTACCTTACACTTATTTCATGGTTGGAAGAAGTGGAGGGAGGAAGCAAAAGCTAAATTGAAAAGGGAGTTATTGGAAAATGCAGATCTTGGTAGGGAATATATGGCTCAGAGGCAGGTACTTTCTTGTCCATGAACTTTACTCTTGCATGGATGCTGAGATAAGGAGTGAACTTTGTGAAATTACTAAGAATAGTTGCATGGTATGTGATGGTGCCGCATCATCAGAATTTCCCTGTTTCATATATCTATATATACTAATATACATGTACATAAGTAAAATACCCCGAAACCTTTTTTCTTTTGGGTATGAATTTCAAATATTCTAGAAGAACTTTGCTACTTTACTGCAGTAGTATTTTAAAGTTAGCTGTACTTTGTGCTATTATTTTGTCTCATGTCTGATATTTGTCTCTGATATTTTACAGTTTATACATATGATTATTTGTAGGAGAGAATCCTTTTGGACAGAGAAAGGGTGATGACTAAGACATGGTTTAATGATGAAAGAAATAGATGGGAAATGGATCCAGTTGCTGTTCCTTATGCTGTTTCAAGGAAGCTAGTCGAAAGTGCTCGAATTAGGCATGATTGGGGTGTCATGTATCTTGCACTTAAGGGTGATGATAGAGAATATTATGTGGACATCAAGGTTCAGTCAGTTATCTCTCTTTTTTCTTTTCTTTCTTTTTTTTTTTTTTTGGGATTTTGCAAAAACATTCAACTCTTTGTTCGATTTTGCATATTGAGTCCACTTCTTTCGCTTTTGTAATTTTGGACTGAAATATTCCATAATGGACTGAAGTGCCAGTAGCCTCTTTGTGATGAATATATGCATCAGTGATTTCAAAATGGCATGACAGTGCTTGATTTGATCTGCTTTTTAAATGACATCCTGGTGATTTTAAAATCACCCATACTTTATCCTCACAAAATTGCATCGCTGGGACTAAACTTGCAAAATCAGAAAATAAGTGGCTCTCTTTTCCAAAATGGCGAGTTTTCTCTCCATGCTATATTGTTATTTGCTCGAGATATTTCATGTCTCTTTTTATATCTCAATGCAGGAATTTGACTTACTTTTTGAAGAATTTGGTGGATTTGATGGCATGTATCTTAAAATGCTGGCATCTGGCATTCCAACTGCTGTTCAGTTGATGTGGATTCCTTTGTCTGAATTAGATATTCGTCAACAGTTTCTCTTAGTAACAAGAATTTTATCCCAGTGCTTGATTGGATTGTGGAACTCTGGTGTCGTATCGTATGTGAGGGCATGGGTTTTCTTGAAGATTAAGAATATCACTGATGATTTCATGGTCGTGGTTGGTTTTCCTCTTGTGGAGCTTATAATTCCAAAGCAGGTAGAAACTACAATTGTATATTTGTATTTTGCGTTTAAGTGACCTAATTCTATTTTCTTTCATTTTTACTGATGTACTTTGCCCTCAGTTTGAGCTGTTTATACTTATACTGTTGCTAAATTATCTACTATATACTGCTAAATCTGAATTGCCAGATATGCACCTCAAAACCTTAACTTCGTATATTCCCTTAAAACCTTAATTTGCTAGAAGTTGCACTTTTGTGGGGTATATTTAAGTTTCAGATTTTATAGGGTTACATTTGTAAATAGAGATTCTGCAGTGTTATATTTGTAAAAGCCTCTTTCAGTTTTTACGTTGCGCCCCTGTATTTTCAGGTAAGAATGAGCTTAGGGATGGCTTGGCCTGAAGAAGCCTATCAGTTCGTCGGCACAACATGGTATCTAAAATGGCAATCTGAGGCGGAAATGAATTACAGATCTAGGAAGACCAATAGCATTCGGTGGTATCTTTGGTTCTTAATAAGAAGTGCTATATATGGGTACGTTCTGTTTAATGTGTTCTGCTACCTAAAGCGGAAGATTCCAAAGCTTCTAGGATATGGACCTTTGCGCAGAGATCCGAACTTGCGGAAATTTCGAAGAGTGGTATGAGTTTGCTATACGAGATCTTTAATCTGAAACTCGGAAATTTGTAACAGAAAGGCATTTATTGAGTCTTGGATATCCTTTTCATGGTTTTATCTATTTCTGGCTAGCAAGCAGTGGGTTTTTCCAATTTTTCTTTTTTACTAGGAGAATTCAAAATAGCTCCTTGCAAATCTTAAAAATTGCAATTTTGCACCGGCAAATTTAAGTTTATCATAATTCCCCCTTAAACTCATATCTCCTCCCATATAGTTTCTTTAGCTTGCAAGATACTGAAACAAAGTTGTTTTGTGTGCAACCAGAAATTTTATTTTCAATACAAATTACTTAGAAGGATTCGAAGAAAAAAGGAGGGAATCGATCCGATAAGAACTGCATTTGATCAGATGAAGGTAGGATACATTGAAACAAAATCAGGTGACAACAATTTTTTTATTTCTCTCCATTGTCGTATAAATAACATCCAGGTGTTAATTTACTTGCTTGTTTTTGGTTGATTTTCAGAGGGTGAAGAATCCACCAATACGACTAGAAGACTTTGCAAGTGTTGACTCTATGAGAGAAGAAATCAATGACATTGTGACTTGTCTACGAAACCCAACTGCTTTTCAGGAGAAAGGAGCTCGTGCACCAAGGGTACGGTTTCTTAACTATCCAAATTTCTATTTAAAAGAAAATAATAAGCATCTAATAATCAGTATACCATTAGCAGTTTCCTCTTGTTTCTCCTAAAATGAATTGCTAACATATACTACTTATCCAGTATTCGTGTGCTAAGAGTTTTGCATCACCGTTGGATTGCAGAAACATTTGATTACTACTAACAAGGTTCTTCTTGAGAAACAAATTCTTCTTCTTCATTTTCTTCTGCAACATGAGATGCACACTGTAAGCATCATTCATTATCAGTCCTGAGATAGATGAGCTATCATCACCATTGGAATGATTAGTGATATATTGTTCAATTTGTAGTTAAAAAATATAGGCAACCTATCCAATAGGGAATACCTGTGGCATCTTATTTTTAATCTTTGGTCAGAGTCCACAGCTTAATTTTATTTTTATACTGTGTTATGGTGTTTTATAATCTCAAAACTTTCTATCCTTCACGGCCGGCATTGAATAATGTACAGCATGGGTTCCCCAATATAATTATATAACACTTAGCCATTTGTTTTTTCTTTGCTATCTTTGACCTCCCTAGCAAGGTAATAAAGCTTGACATTGCCATCAAAAGTTCATTAAGAAAGCAATCACAAATTTCCTCTTCTACTCTGTGCAGGGAGTTCTTATTGTTGGTGAGAGAGGAACAGGGAAAACATCGCTTGCACTAGCCATAGCAGCGGAAGCTAAAGTTCCTGTTGTTGAGGTCAAAGCTCATCAACTTGAAGCTGGTTTATGGGTTGGTCAAAGTGCATCCAATGTCAGGGAGTTATTCCAGACAGCTAGGGATCTGGTTGTTATCTAATCTTGCTTAATATTTTCTATGATAATCTTTTTTTTATTACTTGCAATTCGTTCACCAAGTCTAAAAAGATGTGTCTCTGAGCATTTATGTCTTTAAGACACTGACATTACTGTGTTATCAGAATGACCTTAAGAGGTTGTATGTTTCATTAGTACAATTTAATAGCAATATTTATTTTGGTATGCTGAAAATTACTACCTTTATCTATTCTTCTTTTCAGTTATGTCTTTTGTCTTTTGATGAGATATCCATAACTAGTTGTTTCTTAGCATTATCTCTTTCTTGTCAACTTTGGGGAAATAATATGGCCTATATTTGCAGGCACCGGTAATTATTTTTGTTGAAGATTTCGATCTTTTTGCGGGTGTTCGAGGCCAATTTATCCACACTACGAAGCAAGATCATGAGGCATTTATTAATCAGCTTCTTGTGGAACTTGATGGGTAATAACCGTATGCGTTTCATGCTTTTTTTGGTTGCTTCTCTTTTAATGAAAGTGATTGCCATACTTTCTATTCATCCCCTTGGCACAAAATAGTGTAGTTTAACTAGCTTAATCATGTTTTACAGGTTTGAGAATCAAGACGGAGTTCTTCTGATGGCGACTACCAGAAATCTTAAACAAATCGATGAAGCATTGAAAAGACCAGGCCGCATGGATAGAGTATTGCATCTCCAACGACCAACTCAAATGGAAAGGGAAAAGATATTACAGTTTGCAGCGAAGGAAACTATGGATAAAGAATTGATTGATTTTGTTGATTGGAAAAAGGTACGTGGTGCTTTAAAACTTTCATTTGAAGAAGGTAATTCATTACAGGATAGAAAAATCTGTTCAAGCATCAAGCTTTTTGTTTGCATATATGAACCTGCAAATATGCAAAATTGCGTATATGCCCTTGTAAACGTGGTATTTCAGCTAGTTTCTGAAAACCTTGTTCATTTGCATGCATTCCCCTGTCGGGATAATTTGCATATATGCTTTTGGTAGGTGCATGAATGCAACTACCCTTTTCAGGGTCATGCACACAAGTACCAACTTTGCAGTAGTATTTGCACAATGCTCGTATCAGTGAGTGTCTGTTTGCCAAATAAAAATAAAAATAAAAAGGAAAACCTCTGCATCTATCTCGTAATGATTTATTGTTAACCCTTCTCAGGTTGCGGAAAAGACAGCTCTTTTAAGGCCTATAGAATTGAAACTTGTTCCTTTGGCTCTCGAAGGTAGTGCATTTAGGAGCAAGTTTCTTGACACTGATGAACTAATGAGCTACTGCAGCTGGTTTGCGGTAGGAAATACTCCTTGCTCCAGAACTAAAATCTCTTATTAGTTATTACTAGTCATGGTTGCTTATTTATGCCTTTGGCCAGTTAGGCAAGAAGTTTGCTACTATAAATTTTGTCAATGCCAAAATTTCTAGTTCTACTTTTGCAATCAATATGTTTATCTTCAAATTGAACCTAGTGTAGATAAATAACCAAAATTTCACATCTATTACTATAGAATCAGAATCTTAGAATTATACATCTTAATTCATATTACTTATTTCTCATGTAGATCACATCGTTATCTTCTTCTAATTCATTCATTTGGACTATGTAATGTCTTACAGATTACCTTTATTTGTGCTAATTCTTATTCGGTCATTCTATTGCAGACTTTTAGTAGTACCATTCCCAAGTGGCTGAGAAGAACACCAATTGCCAAGAAAATAAGTAAGCATATAGTTAATCATCTTGGTTTGACTTTGACAAGAGAAGATATGCAGCAGGTGGTTGATCTAATGGAACCCTATGGTCAGATAAGTAACGGAATTGAACTTCTGAGCCCTCCTCTTGATGTAAGTTAAAATTAATAGGTAAAAATGTATAGAACTTAACCGGAATTATGAACCATTTTGATTTGGCTACGCAATCTTTCAAAATTTTGATTTTCCTACCAATCTTTCAATTAGATTGATTTGAGTCAATCAACGATACTTTGACTTTAAAATAACTAAATCTATAAAGATAAGCAACACATTCAAATTTTGATGTCAAAATATCGTTTACTCAATCAAATCAAACAAATTGAAAGGTTGGGTAATAAAATCAAAATTTTGAAAGGTTGGGTAGCCAAATCAAAATGATCCATAATTCAGGTAAGGTTTGTACATTTTTACCAAAATAATATATGGTTCTGTATTATTCCTCCTTTTAGTAGTTATTGTTGGTCTTACTCTAGGTTTCTATTCTATTTCGTGCATTTCATTTGATTTCCTGTGAAAAATGTTTTGAATATTAGATTTTTTTTTTTGGTTGTTTCTTAGTGGTCAATGGAGACAAAGTTTCCTCATGCTGTGTGGGCAGCTGGTCGTGGACTTATTACTCTTCTTCTACCAAATTTTGACATCGTTGATAACATATGGCTTGAGCCAACTGCATGGGAGGTTTGCTTGTTTTGCTTTTGCTTTTCATATGTTCTGTTTAAATTTTTGATTTCCTTTATATATGCATTATCAGAATCGTGATTAGCAAAAGGCTTTTTAATGAATTATTCAAAATTGTACTTTCAGCAACTGCATTTTCCATTTCATACAGTAACTCTTTTTTTTTTCCCCCTCAAGTACCATAACTTGAGAGCCAAAGGAGCGTCGTGGTGTGTATGACACTCGTGATAATGTTTACTTGATGGTTGGTTTGATTTTCTATAATTAGTGCAAAATTGCTAATGTCTGTCATATAACTTGTGTGCTCTGTGTGAACACGGATATGTTAATCAATTCATGACCTTTCAGGGAATTGGATGTACAAAGATTACAAAAGCAAAGAATGAAGGCTCTGTAAATGGAAATGTAGAATCACGGTCATACCTGGAAAAGAAGCTCGTCTTTTGCTTTGGTTCATATATTGCATCTCAATTGCTACTACCTTTCGGCGAAGAAAATTTCTTGTCCTCATCTGAACTTAAGCAAGCTCAAGAGGTAAACTGAATTTTCTTGATCCTGCAAAGCTACAAATATAAATTATAGGGAAATTAGCTGTTTTCTTCTTTTTGAACAATTTCCTTTTGAAAGTGGTAATTGATTATTTAATTATGTCTTTGTTAACTGCAGATAGCAACACGCATGGTGATTCAATATGGATGGGGTCCGGATGATAGTCCTGCTATTTACATCACTAGCAAAGCGGTGTGTAGCTTTCTGCAGAAAAACAAGCGCATGAAGTTTCTGTATCCCTTTTTGATATGCATAATTTGGACTTCATTATTCCACTTGCTAAGATAATCTGTCAAACTTGATGAATAAACCTTGCCATCTGGAACCTATGAGTAAATGCCCTCTTGCTAATAAGTGAAATAGAATGTCGAGTAATAAGTTTCTACCCTCATCCTCATGCAAACATGCTTATTGGTACCAACATTTTAGTGTAAGCTTCTGATCATTATTTGAACCTTACTTAAAGCATCCCTTTTAAAATTGCTCCATATAAATTTTATTATTTCATTATTCGATTGTTTTAGATCTCTGCGGGCAGTCTATTCCTATAATTTTCATGTCTTTATAAGTCTGACGACTTCGTGGGTCATTAATGTTAAATACTTTGGAAATGTATGTGCTATCTTTTGCTACTTTTTCCTTACTAACATTGCTGTGTTTACTTGATCAGGTTGGCTCTCTGAGTATGGGGAACAACCATGAATTTGAGATGGCAGCTAAAGTTGAAAAGGCGCGTATAATATGACTTACTGTGTACTATCACTCGCTTTGTGGAAGAGGCCTGAGATTTTGTAAATCTATTATTTTGTAAATCTATTACCTTATTATGTCATACTTAATGATTGTTTTTCTGCAGATGTACGACTTAGGGTACGACAAGGCCAGAGAAATGCTTCTGAAAAATCGTAAAGTGCTAGAGAAAATTGTGGAGCAGTTACTTGAGTTCGAAAATTTGACAGGAGAGGTAACTGCCTGACTATTCTGTAAAGTTGTTATGTCTGTTCAACAGAAGTTTTATGAATTCAGCATGATTTACTAAATCAGAACATAGTGTAATGGGTTGCATTGCTGATCTGATGATTGAGATACTTACACACATTTTTTTTTTTAATTAATCTGCGGCTAGGATTTGATTAATATTCTCAATGAGAATGGAGGAATTCGAGAGCAAGAGCCATTCTTTCTATCAAAATCCTATTATAGCGAGGTACCACTTCTTCCTTACTGAAGTCACATCTACTTACTGACTCCGTGATTTAATGTATAGATGATATCTCTTTATGGAAACTCGATTAGTACACTATACATGAGCAGCTATTCCGGATTGTTTTTCTCAGCATCATCTTTTGTGACAATTAATTTGCTTTTTTAATATTGGTTTTTGTATGGTTTATACTTTTAAATGACATGATATATCTTATTTAATACCGATTTGATTGCTAACGGGAGTTATTTCACAACATTAGATTATATGAAATAATCGTTTTTCTCCAAAAGCTTAAGTTGTTAGAGAACAGTGTTTCTTATTTATATATTCAACACTCTCTCTCAAAAGCTTAAGTTGTCAAAAAACGGTGTTTCTTACTCATATATTCCACACAACAACAAATTTCATGAAGGCTAGTTTATTATTTCCTCTTTTTTCTCTCAAGAAATTCCCCCTTAAAATCAAAAGTTAGGCAACTTTTCACATGTGCTTCCTCATCTAATTGGCTTTATCTCTAGTACTATGTGCTCCTTTGGAAGCCTTAAATGGTGTATGAAATTTTGGATTATCACCACTAAGGTGGAATGGTCATCCTAGAAAATCATGATTACAAGTACCTTGCAATGCACTAAAATCTAGCTCGAATGTTGCAATCAGAAAAGAAAATCCCCCCCTTTTCTCTTCTGCAGCTCACTTCTGACGGTGCCATGGACGACAACGGGAATGGAGCAGCATTGAACCTTCTAGGTACCACAGTATAAGGCAGGTGAGGCCCAATTTTGTAGGCTAGATCCATTCACATACTGTTTGTGTGATAGTTTGACCCAATTTTATGTACATTGCTTCACCATGCTTTTCGCTGTTGTTCGATTTCAGTGTCAGAAAAGTTTTTGTAAAATATCATAGTGATATTGTAATTTGTTTACATTTTTCATAGCAAATAAATCATTATAGTTGTCAATGTGTTTGTGTTCTCTTTTGGCCCCTTGTATAGATCTAATGTGTGGTTTAGAAGGGAATACCTATCTTCTGCAGCTGCATGTTGCACGGGCTTTGCAAGCAAAATTCAACAAAGTCCCTGATATGCAGGTCACATCGTGGCCCACAGTCGGGCTAAACAGGCCTTAGGGGACTCTTTGGCTTGCTATAGCTTCTTAAAAGTGCCCTTTGTAACATTGTTTGAAAAGCAATAACAACTTCTTCTCCAAAACATTCAAACAACTTCTCACTGTAGAAGAAGCAGAATTAAGCTTGAAACTATGTCTTCTGCTGTTCGTGCTCAAAAGCTTATTTTAGCTTCTCGTCATAGCAAAATTGGCACCAAGCAGGACCACAATAGCAACATGAATCTAAAACACTCCTTTATGTACATCAACCACTTGTCAAGTCTTTTTTCTATACTACAGCTTATCATAACATACATGAACTACAAGATTAGAGAGTTAAAGCTAAAGAACTTTTAGCAAATCATGCTTGCTTACCTTTTCCTCTTGTGGTATTTGGCTGATAGTAATTGTAGATCTTTTCCTGGTCAACTTAATGCATTAAGAAGCACTTTTGTATCTGCTTAATGACTAAGACCTAAAGTGTAAATACATTGCATGACCATACCCACTTTGATGCTATGGAGGGCCTAAAAGTTTTGAAAGCGCTTAAATGCTTCCGAAACTAGGAGGGAATCACTTAAAACTCTTCGAAAGCACTGCTTTGTATTTAAAAACTAACCTAAAAAGCAAAGTTAATCTTTTGGTATTCATTTCCCTAATATTTTATTAATTTCTGCTTCCAAGATCCACTATGATGTTGTTTTTTTTGGTATGTGCTAAACATGCTCATGTGGCAGGATTGGGGCCATCCTAAGTGCTCACCTCTTGTTACAAGCCCCACCTCTGGCATATGCCCACATTGTCAATTTTCCACTAATGTTACGCAAGTTGTGTTACGCTTGTGTGAGACCCTGATTAGATTAATCAATGTGTAGAATCATTTATCCTAATAATCAGTGTGCAATTTGACGAATTCGATTGAAACAAAATTGATCGCGATCGATGCTGTCGGTGCAGTGAGAACTGCTGAAAATGGAGCTCCTTCATATCCGCTTCTATTAACGAAGTTAGGGTGGCAATTTTGCGAACACGGCTCAAACCCAAGGAGGAAAAGTATGGCTTGGGTTCGCCTTATGTTAGGATTATGTCGACCACCTCTGTTTGTAAAACGGCTTTGCAAATTGTTCGTGGTTATTGTTTTACTCTTATCTGCTATCAGTCGTGCTTTTATTTGTACAAAGTTACTGTTATCTCTCAAATCTTTGACAGATACGAACACGACGCGCAAACACAAACACGACATCGACACCATAGATGCTCCCGAAAAGCATCTGCTGCTTGGATTGGGAGTTGACAGTAGCTGCTCCCAAGCATATCTCACCTGCTCACCACATTCATAACAATAATAATAGTAATAGTGCAGATGATGATGATGATGATGATGCTAGTAGAAGCATTAGTTTCTCTTTACATGGAATATTATCTACAGGCATATATGAAAGCAGATGCTTGGCCACAACTCACCCTAGACATATTAAAGCAGCAGCTTTCTGGGAGTTGAAAAGGAGAAGCAGCAACTGGAGAAGCAAACAGACAAGGATTTGAGTAAGGAACAAATTTTTTCTTAAAAAACACTCTTGTTTTCCTTCTTTTTTGTGGCTTTTTTGGGTTGTAATGAGCACAACCACAATTTCTCAATCTCTTTCAGGGTTGCATCATCAGCATACCACCAACTGCATTTGGAACTTTATTCCTGAGCCCCATTAATGGATCCCCTCTGCAAAAAGGATGGGAATATATTTGGATAGTATCTTCTTGTTTATGTTGCACAACAAATAGGTTATTTGTTTTGATTTGCCCATTTGGGTTTATTCTACCACCTGCTCTGCTCTACTTGCTTTCTTGTGAGATAATGCAGGTGCAAACCCCAAACTTATTTAACATTTTCAAAACAGTAAAAATAAGATAATTTTCATTTGCGTCCCTGAAGTTTGACTTTGATTCCGATACTAATTTCGTTATAAGAATAATAATCAAGTCAATAGTGGACCTACTTGAAGAAGCACCACATAAACATCAATGTTAAGTTACGCTCATAAACATCAATGTTAAGTTACGCTTTGTTAAGGAGGTTAAAGCTGATAAAATGTCAAAAAGATTGGACTCAAAAGCTTTAGGAGCTAAAGTTGTTAAGATTCAAGTCGAACTTTTGAAACTATTTGTAATTAACCAGTAAAACTTATAAACAATTTCAAGGCTAACTCAGTATTTGTTACTAGGATCGTTGAGACAGAGATCAGAGGTTCGATTCTCTGTGTATACACGCATTATGAAGTGGGGCTCGATTCCCCGGCTTCTTGGGATATAAATTTGAATCACTATTTAGTGTTTGTGAAGTGTAAGGGCCTAAGATAAGGTTTTTTTTTTTTTTTTTAAAGTAAATTAAAATTATCATTAAAAGTTTTATATATTCTCGAAGCGACACCGTAAATAAAAAACCTAGAACCTTTTACGTGTCAATTACAAGGCCGGGCCTTACAAAGCCCATCTCGTCCTTATTGGGCCTCTTCATGGCCCATTAAGACCTCGCTGTTCGGCCCAGGTTAAAATATTTACATGCACCTGGTGTATCCGTACATCATACACCGGAACAGCAATAATGCATCTAATTTTTAATGATTAAAGACCTTAATTAAAAGTTAAATTCCAACATTATAACCCAAAAATTTTTTAAAAAAATTCATAGGGTTTGAAAATCTATTACTGAAGTATCAATTAGTCTAAAAAATAACGGATCGAAGAGTAAATTGCTCGATTAATAGAAAATTGATGTAATGTATAGGCCATTCATAGAACCATTTAGTGAATTAAATTTTAATTTTTTAGAACTTCTATCATGGTATTTTTGTCTTTTAAGGGGTCAAAATTAGTTACAACTCCCTGCTACTCGATGCTCTTTTATCCGGATCATCAATTTAATTTGATCATTAATTTCATAGCCACTGGATGTAGTAAAAAAAAATTAAAAAATTTTATAAGTTTTGATCTCTAAAAACACCTCAAAATTTGAGTTCTAAATATTTAAAAACTCAACACTTTGGTTTCTTGAGGCACAAATGTGTTGATGCTGCTAAAAGCATTCCAACTAAACTCAAAATTTGATTGCTTAACGGCACAACGGTCTTCGTGCTATATCCAGATCCTTAATTATATTACAGAAAACATTATAAAGAGATGTTGGATGTTTTTCCTTCTAGTGATACTTTTAATTCTGACCATCAAAACAATCAGCATCTACTTTTTGAGATTTAATATATATATATATATATATATATATATATATATATATATATATATATATATATATATATATATATATATATATATATATATAGTGTCGAGCTACTGTGCTATCGGAAGTACAGAGAATCTGATGCTTCCGATTTTTTAGTCTTTGGATCAAAAATTATATAGTTGGGATGATTGTGGTCCCCCCAGAGTTGAGTAGTACCCTTAGGGTTGAGTGGTTCCCACAGAGTAATAGTATTAATCCAAAGGTTAGAAATGATCAAATGAGTTGATCTAAGGGCCTACAAATTGGAAGCACAAGATCCTCTATATTTCCGATAGCATAATAGCTCTACTATATATATATATATATATAGAATTATGCTACTATACTATCAATAGTACCAAACTCTCGGTACTATTGAGTTTTCGGCTGTTGAATGAAAAGATGTGCGGTTAGGATGATAGTGGTTCCCTAGGGTTGAGTGGATGGTTGGTTTAATAGTATAATCTTACGGATGGAAATGATCAAAGGGTAGATCTAACGGTAGAAAACTCAATAGTATCAAGGGCTTGATACTATCGATAGTGTATATATATATATATTTTAACTAAATGAATTAAGCTAAAAAGGCTTCCCATTATGCGAAAGAATAGGTTCCATATTCTCTCATTTAGGTGCTCTATTCAATTATTTCATCACATTACAAAAAGATTACTCCAATAATTAATTTACAGCACCTCATTAGGGCAACATGTGTGGAATAACCACTGCTCCTGATTCCTTATGCTAAGGCTTCATCACAGGTGTCCTCTCTCTCTCTCTCTCTCTCTCTCTCTCTCTCTCTCTCTCTCTCATGCCATGCATGCACACTCTTCTTCAAGAAACCCTAACCCTAACCCTAATCCTAGCTCCCTTCCAAATGGTGCTCAAAATACCATCCACCTCATTAATGGAATAATCCAATGCACACACACACACACACACACACACACACACACACACACACCCAAGCTAGCTAAATCCTTTTCCTTCTTATTCTCCATGTTCCCTCTTCCACTTACATATAAATACATCAACACTCTTATATCTGTATATATACACTTCACAACCATATATATATCCAACCCTAGCTAGTACTCAAATATCATTACACTCTATCTAGAGGAGCTACCAATATATCTATCTATCTATATAGTTAGTTAAGTAGACAAAGATGATAGGGTGGGGGGATATCTACAAGGTGGTGGAGGCCATGGTGCCGCTGTACGTAGCCCTCGGCCTCGGCTACGGGTCGGTGCGGTGGTGGAGGATCTTCACCCCGGAGCAGTGCGACGCGATCAACCGCCTCGTCGCCTCCTTCACCCTCCCCCTCTTCACCTTCGAGTTCACCCTCCACACCGACCCCTTCGCCATGAACTACCGCGCCATCGCCGCCGACGCCATCTCCAAGGCCATCATCGTCCTCGTGATCGCCGCCTGGGCCAAATGCAGCAGCAGCAAGGGGAGCTACTCCTGGTCCATAACGAGCTTCTCCCTCTCCACCCTCACCAACTCCTTGGTCGTCGGCGTTCCGCTCGCCAGCGCCATGTACGGCCGCTGGGCGCAGGACCTGGTCGTGCAGCTGTCGGTCGTGCAGGCCATCGTCTGGCTCACGCTGCTGCTCTTCGTGTTCGAGCTGCGTAAGGCGCACAACGGGCTCTCCGTCACAAATGCTGCAAACAGTGGTGGTGGTGGTCTGAGCCCAGTGAAGGATGTGGAGGGGAACGCGACGAACGTAACGAGGCCTTCTTTCTGGTCACTGATGAAGGTGGTGTGGCTCAAGCTCGCGGTCAACCCCAACTCCTACGCGTGCTACGTCGGAATCACTTGGGCCTTCATTTCAAATAGGTATGTACGTACGCATATACGTACGTAGTATGTATGTATGTATTATTATTGATCATCAACATATATTTATATATGCACAAGTTATTATATGATCATGGTATATATATTAGCTCTAGTAATTAGGGGTGGAAACGAGCCGAGCTCGAGCGAGCTTACCTCGGCTCAAATTCGGCTTGAAATTAATTTCGAGCCTAAATTTAAGCTCAAGCTTGGATTGAAATTAATTTGAGCCGAGCTCGAGCGAGCCTAATTTTGAGTCGAGCGAGCTCGAGCCCTAAACGAGCCGCTTAGAATTCTCAACATCATACGATCAATAGTTTAATTCTATAGAACATTGAATACAAAAATATGTCTAATAGTTCAAAGCATAAAATAATATATATAAAATATAATATTATAATATGAAAAAAAAAAATTTATGAGTTGAATTCTAATCTTTTCAGCCTCACATGTCTTTTCTTCCCCTTCAATCTCTATATTATCATTTTCATTTATACAGTCAAAAATAAATAAATTATATAGATAAATATTGGATTAAACTATCCAATCATATATAACTAAAATTAAAATTTTATATGAATAATAATTTTTTACTTTAAAAATATTTTGTATATTTTTTCAAGCTATAATTAATAGCAAGATAGCAACGGCAAACATATGCTGCTACTTTGTAATTTGGAGGGCTTCCGGCTTGGCTACCTAGGGTGAGAACAGAAAAGAGAGAAGAGAGAAATATATTGAAATTTAGAGCTCTGTGAAAAAAAGAAAGAAGAAGGAAAATGTATAAATTTAGTAAAATTTTGCTCTTTTATTTGTCTATTGGGTTTGTTTTTTATGGGCCAACAATATTGGCCCAATTTTAACTAAACTCAGATTATTCACTCAGCCTATATATAATTAAATAATATTATATATATATATATATTATATATATATATATATAGTATATATATATATATTCATTCGAGCTTTTCGGCTTTCGGCCTATTTCGAACAAGCCATTACTCAGCTCGGCTGAATAAATTCGAGCCTTTTTTCGTTCAAGCTCGGCTCATTTAATTTTCGAGCGACTCGAGTGAGCAAATATCGAGCGAACGCGAGCCGGCTCGCTCATTTGCCAGCCCTACTAGTAAAATAGTTGGTGCCTTATTTTGTATTAATTGATATATGAACGCTAACGTACGTACGTATAATTACCATTAAGGTTAAGAGTGGGATACATATATGTCACTATTGTTGTACAAATGCTAAAATATTATATATACTTGCTAGAGTACTCTGGAACTAATTAAATAATGAATAGAGTAGCCTTTTGAAAAAAAAAAAAAATCACTATATTAAGAACATATAAATGTATAAGCATAAGAAATAGAATAAAGTTTTCAGAATATATTGCCAGTGTTACATCCTAAGACACTACTCTAAGCTTTATATGCGTGCAACAAATTAACCTTCCGTGATCATTATCTCTAATTTTCAGGTTTTTCCACCCTTAATTAATTATCAATCTTTTTTTTTCTTTAATTAAGCACCATTTATATGCTTCACAGGGTGTTGGTTCATCTATTTATTTAAGTGTAATTTTGATATTTCTCTATACTACATGAATAGTACCTTTTTAAAGGATCAGCATATATACATATATATAATAAGTTCAACCAATTAATTTCTTATTTTCTTTTGGATCCATATATTATATATACATACATAGGTGGCACTTTGAAATGCCAGGCATCATGGAGGGCTCAGTGCTAATTTGTCCAGGGCAGGGACAGGAATGGCCATGTTCAGACATGGGTGAGAAATATTAACAACCCAATTAATTATTAATTAATTAATTCTTATCATTAATATTAACTTATCATCAAATTAATTAAGTTTATTCTAACATTTTAGAACTATACTTAGTAAGTACACTTATTAACTGTTTTGATTGATTGATTAATTGTAGGCCTCTTCATGCACTGCAAGAGAAGATCATCGCGTGCGGCCGAGCTTGACGGTGTTCGGATGGCTCTCAGGTTCGTCGCAGGCCCTGCAGCATGGCGATCGGATCGATCGCTGTCGGCCTTCGCGGCGACGTTCTTCGTGTCGCCATCATACAGGTAGCCTATCTCTTACTACCATTGATTAATCAATTTGCACTCTCTTACTAATCACTCTACTTATGTAAATTAGATGCTTTTTTTTTGGTTTTTAATTATTCAGTGCAACTGTTTTAATTAACATAAGAGTGCACGACTTCTTTGATATGGATTTAATTATGTGCACTCAATAACAATTAGAGATGAGTAGAGATCAAATTACATAAGGGACGCATTTTTAACACTAGTGGAAAATGAACTCAAGAGATTAGCAACAGACAAATATATATAACACATTAAAAAAACAAACAAGTTTTTGTATGATCAATTTCATATATATAAGTACAAAGTTAACGATCTAGAATTCTTCCATAAGTTCATTGTTTCAGTTCACTTATGTAGTTTTCTGGGAACTTAATTACATATCTTTGGATGCTATACCCCTCAAAAATGCTCTTAATTTTGCTTTTGAGTTCCTAGGATCGAATTTCACACTTGCATAAAACATGCGACTTAAGATTGCGACGATCATTTGATTAATACCACACATAATTATGCGTACGTAAAGTTATAGCATCTGTGCGATTTAAGAGGCTGTCGTAAGATTCACGTGAATAAGATTGAATGGTGTGGGTCTCACATTATTTTAACGGGTGAAAAATCTTTCTAATTCACGTGTGCGTACAATCCGGAGGCATACATTTACATGTATGTATATTATAACACTTGTTTCATTTAATTCATTGCTAGATTCTTCTATTCCAACAAAAGAACTATTTAGGTTGATGAGATTCTCTGATAAGTTTTCAGCAAAAAAGAATGTGAATTTTTTTTTTCCTTTTTTCTTTTACTACAATCAACAACTGTTTACTAAATTAGGTAATTTGTTTGATGCCAACTTTTATAAAAACAAGTCCTCTAAGTAATTAAGAAGCTAGTGGAGAAGATGTGGACATGGCAACTTGTTAGCTGATGCTCCAGAATTTATTCTGTCTTGTGCTCTCAAATTGCTGTGCCAAAAAAAAATCTCACTGCAGTTTTTATTCCCTCAGTCACGTTTCGTTCGAAGATTAATATCCACATGGAATATAACTTCATTTAATTCCTGGATTATCCTGCTTTATGTAACGATGCGTACGCGATCAAAATAATGAAGAATACCGAATAATAGTGGAAGAATACGAAACAAATGAGACGAAACAGTATGTTGTTTCAGGAGTTGAGTTAGTTGAAATCATTGTTCTGGGTTATAAAAACTGTTTCTACAATTTGTATTTAGGAGCGAAAGCTCTAGTTCTCACTCTATTCTCTGTAAATTACACACAACTTTGTGGATTACTCAAGCCATTAACTGTGCTATGTATTATAGATATGTGTTAAAGAGTGTAAACAATTATACAATAAAGATCCATCAAATCTTTAAGCTTTTGGAGATGCTAAACCATGTCGATAAGAACTCGCACCGATATCTTCGACAGTGAACACTTTGCTGTTCTTAGTGTTCCCCAGTCATCAATTTGCTTTATCTTGGTTCTGACACTTAATGCCTGGCACTAAAAGGACCTTTGTGTATCATCATTTCTAATTAAGTGCAAAGAAGTATCTTCCATGATGAGTTCATTTCATTTGTCTCCGAATAGAAGAATACAAATTTTTGAGCTACAATTTTGGCTGAACTGTTATGCAGGCTGCGCTGCCGCAATCCATCACCTCATTTATTTTTGCGAGGGAATACGGATTACATGCCGATGTTCTCAGCACTGGTAAGTACTTCTTAATTTTATACAAAAAATCTTAAACAAATAGATACATTCAAAATCGAATTCAATTCCATTGTAATCTTTTCTTCGCATATTGATGTTCTGTTGTTTATTTGTGCAGGGTCTTTTGGGATGCTTGTTCTCTGCACTGCTAGTTGCATACTATGTGCTCTCTAGGTTTCATTAGTTAGACTAATATTTGGCCTTTTACCCTCATGTTGGGGTATATATGTGTGTTCAAGAGTTAGGTTTTGGACTCCTCAAGAATATGTTGTGCCCTCATCATTCCTTATTGCAAAAATGTGAATGAGTTTTGCCTATACGAATATTAAAAATTTAACTGATTGTATCACTACTACACAAATATCATGTGTTTCTGAGTTAAAATAATTTATGGCTACATGATATTTGTCTGGGTTGTTCTTTTTTTCTTCATTTTTTTTTTTTTCGGTTTCAGGCTCTTGGATCTATCAAGATGAAAGTGTCTCCAAGTTTAAAATTACACCATTTGTCACTGTACTTGCTGTGAATTTCATTTTGGTCACTGAATTTGTTGCAGCATTGATGCCTTTAAACTTCAAATTGTTACAGAGATCGAATTGATGTATAACATCAGAAGACATTATTTAGAGTATTTTGGTACATTCATGCATTTTCTAAGCAATCAGCATCAGCAATATCATGAATTCAATCATCCAAACACAGGAATTTAACATTTCATGCCAGGATCATAGTTACCATTTAACCCTATTCCACAAAATTTCCAATGAACCCTGCACAAAAATTTAAATTGAACTCTTAAAGTTTCAATGTTTCTATGCTGAATAGAAAATCTGCATTAAACATTTTTTATCATGACTTACTGGCTGGAAAAGCCCAGGTAGAAATGTATAGCAGAAAACTTTTGGTTTCCAGGATTTGCTATTCCTTCTTGAAAGAATGAGAAAGCGAAGTTAGAAAATCTAACACACTTTTACTGATGATCTTCGTGATGACCTTCCGAGTTCTTCTCCACAATCCTCTTGTGCATGATGACCTGCCTGCAGAATAAGTACAAATCTTACCCTGAAATGCAGTGCCAATAATCATTACTGGAAAGCAGTAAGTTGACGCACTTTTTCAATATGTATTAAACCATTGTTCCGCTTGATATTAAATGTTATCGCATTGATAATGTATTTTGGGTTATAGAAATAAAACGACAACATATGCCATGTTATATTTGTGACCATGATCAATAATGCATGAAGAAGCGCATGAAAGTACGCATTTATGGATGCCACATCAGAATGCTTCTAGATAAATATGGTAGTGTGAATTTGGATATGGATGCCCCATCGTCGAAAAAGTATGAAGGTTTCTTTCTCGTTAAGTCATTTTCAATGAGAAGGCATCCGAATAATCAACGTCATCTAACATAATCTAGAGTATTTGAAATATATGGAATCCAAATTTTTTGAAAATTATTGTTATGACTGTGTGTGCACGTGTTGTGCATGCGCAGAGGAGAGAGAGAGAGAGAGAGAGAGAAGAGAGAGAACCATAGGTAGCTCGACTAGTTTATGATTCAACGTTCACAAAATCTTTCACGCCCTCATAACGAGCCATCGATTCTCATTCCCCAAATTAGTTGTCGGGATTTTCCAGGATTCATCGGCTAGTGTCACTTCATAGCTTCAAAGTAAGCCTGTGGCGAAGCGGTCCTTTTGCAATTATACTTAATTCAACAAAGATTTGAATGGCAATACAAATATAGGAAAGAAGATACCTTTAGATCCTCTTCATGGCTCTACTAATTGCATTTAATGCAAAACCAGAGACCGGATGTTAAGTATGGCCTTTATAAACATCGCATCCTCCTCTTTCATATGTATGGTCCGCTGTGTCAAGCCTTATCGCTTGCTCTGAGCGGATCCTATAGGATTGGAATTCAAAATTTCAGAAGCATCTGTGGTTTCTGATAGTATGAAATATACGCTGCAATTTGGGGTATCAGCAAGAATAAGTAATCTAATATACCTGGGAGAATATTCACCAGCAAGAAATTGCTAGAAACTAAGGATAATGTGTTGAGGCAGCTTTGCATGCTTCTCTGGTTATCTAACATGGGCCAATAAAAAAAAAAGGGTTGAAAAAAAGAAACAGCAGGTTAGAGAAATATTCATCTAGAGCAACAAACCAAGAAGGATGTATAAGTACATATTATATCTTTAAAAAAAAACTATAAGAAAAGGACAATTATTCGTGCAACTATTGTGCTTGACAACAAATAAAAGATATATGATAATCACTAACAGGCGGATTAATAAGTATAAGATGTCTCAATTTTTCTTGATGATAGCTCACATACTTGACAGCCACTGGAGCAAAGTAGCCCTGCAAAATTTTCAGTTTTGATCTGTGTCAAGAATCGCAACTTAAAAACAAAATTATACTTCAGAGTTCACTGTAAGCAGATGGGAACAAAGATACCTGAACAACAAGAGAAAGCTTGTTTGGAGCAATAACATCAATAAGAGATTCCAAGGATGAAGCATATTCTAAAATCAATAAGCTTTAGTTAGTTTCTGTCGGAAACACACATGGAAATGAGCAGGTGATAGGAGGAATATGTACCATCGAGAGTATAGTCAAATCCGTACTTTGGCTGGGGCTTGTCTGAAAACCCAAAACCTGAGTAACATAAAATCTTTTGCATTGCTTATTGTGAGATATGCAAGCAATGACGATGAGATCAGATATTAAATAGAATTTTCTTTACAAGTGCAACTTCCTCACGAACACATGAGTTTCAACATAAACCCAAAGAGAAGAAATGGCTGAAACAAAAGGTCTGACACTGTAATAGCAACTGAGTAGAATGCCTGTATAGCGGGTCACTAAACTGCTCTGTATTGTTCGTTGAAAACTTATACATCCTTCCCGAATATAATAACAAATAGTCACAACATATAGCAATTGTAGGATACTCTTGAGTTGCTACTAATGTAATCTTATTTGAAAACTACAACAACCAAATGTTTTAAGTTCTAATGTGTCACCAAGTTTAGGTGTATATCCATATGGACAAGGTTACCTAGCCAATCAAAAGCAGTGGCATGATAACCTTCAGAGAGTATGGGAAGAACTTTGCGATAAGAGTAAGCCTGCAAATAGAAATTCCATCCAACAGTTATAGCAGGAAAAGAACATCCCTTATTAAGTTCTCAATGCAAGTTATTTTAACTAGAAATTAAGTAGACTATTTGTTTGACAACTTCCAATGAATTGACAAAACCATTTTTTATGATGCCCGCTAGAATATTATTACCTGAGATGGAAAACCATGAATTAATACGACTGAAGGATTGGAAGAACTCCCAGCCTCAACACAAAACCACCTATAGAAGGAAAGGGAAAAGGCAGATACATGAGCGAAATAACATCACATATATAGCAATCACAAAGTCGACCTAACATAGAGACCTACAGCTTTAAGTACCAGGATTTAAGGGCTGTGGGTTTTCTGAGTAAACCCCAAATTAGCAGATAGCCTCCTAACCACATAGATTGCTGAATTCACCTGAAAACATCTGCCGAGGATTGTGAGCTGGAACCCATTGTAAGACCGAAAATTGGTTCTTTTGCCTTCCCTCTATTTCCATACACTGGATGAGCTTTAATCTGAAAAATGTTGTTGTAACACTCTATCAATAGCAAAAGTGTATTAATATATAACAGCAGACGCATTTAAGGTCTTTAGATACCAAATGTCAGTTGTGTACAAGGCCTAAAAAAGGTTACATTTTTGCTACTAGTTCCATCCAAAATCAATTCTAATTACATCTCAACAAAGCAATGTCATGATAGCAAAGAGTAGCATACCATTTTTCCCTGAGAAAACCACTCATCAGATCGGCTCGGCCCATCAGCATACTTCCCTAATCCAATTTGAGGCTATTTGAGTCAAAACCACTAAAAGTTCCAACTTTTTCTACTCCGCTGGATATCAGAGTGAAAGAAAAAAAAAAAAAAACTAACCTCCACTGAAAGCGAATCCATCTCCAACCGACTCCGGCGCATCTATCAAATACTCCTGCAATGTATCCAATCGAAATAAACCCATCGCTCGATAAGACAAATTAGGGCTAAATTTAGAACAAAAAAGGGAAGCAATTCCATCTCAACGGGATCAAAGTTAGGGTCTTTACGTCTTCTCCGCCGAGGCTCGCCCTGCATCGTAGCCCGAGCTTCTCGCGGCGCAATCCGGGGCCGGGAAAGAGGTGGGGGAGGGAGCAGGTGGAGGAGATTCCGACGTGGATCGCCATGGGAGGGGAAGGAGAGGGAGGAGATAGAATTTGGTGCGGGATTCCATGGCCAGGGTTAGGGTTTCCTCTTTTTGCGATCGAAGGGAAGGGGGAGGAGGGGATAGGGTTTCTCTGGTCGTCCCTTCTCGCGCCAACGGTCGGAAAGGGACGCCGCCCAATTCTGGTAAAATTGCATGGAACCCCTCAACTGTAACGTACTTTGCAAAAGGTACCTAAACTGAATTTTTGCGTTTATTTGATTATTTTTGTCAAATAACACTGAGATTACATTAAAAAAAATTGACATTTTCTTAAAATATTGGAACAAAAAAAATGGGCGTAACCATTAAATTAATAAAATCACCATCAAGTTTGAATAAAAACATTTAATTAAAAAATAAAAACTGAGGGGAAATAAACTTTACAAGTGCTCAATTGAATCAATATCCTTTACAAGAGAGAGAAAAAGCTAAATACTGAAATTAAACCTCGCAAAGTAACAAAACTCTTATAATTACGAACACTAATTACTCTTTGATTACACCAATATCCTAAAATGCTAGAGAAGCAAATGATGAAGATAATAAAACCTTATACACAAATGCCATTTACACAAAACTTTTCCGCTATGAAACACTAAAACACCGCTGTTATTTTTTCGCTATGAAACACTAAAACACCGATGTTATTCGCGAAAGAATGGATCATGCATTTACATTTACTGCATATTCCTTTCCTATATACCTAGAGAAAACATTTGAGTTTGTAAATTTCTATTTAGCGAAGATTTTGGTTGGTATAATATCTCGACGACACGGGCCGAAGCTTTGTATATGAAATTCAGTGGATGCCGAAGGGGAAACGGAGAACTGCGTATGTGATTATCGGTTCGTCGAGTTCTTCCCTTGTTCAGGGTACGGGTCGGTCCAGCACTTATCCTCCGCAGCTTTTTGCCATCGCTTGTTGAATATCTTCAGTTCTTCGTAAGAGCGGTGCCTCACCTACGAAAAAGAGAAGTGTTTGATGCGTGTTTAGTTGAGTTTAAGAGAGGATTTGCAATCGACAAAGAAGGATTCAACAACTTATGTTAATAATGATTCTGTTAAATTTAACGACTCAAACCGCTTTCAGCAAGCCGAACTAAGTGCTACTTACGAAAGGTAAACATGCGGCCACATTGTAGAAATAAAGAAGTTTTTATGCATAGACAAAGTCGATCGGAAGCCAAGTTCTGAGGATACTTACTCGATATCTATCTTTATCTTGAGATGTTGTCGATCCAGGCGACACCTGCGTGTTCAACCATAGAATTTCAATTAAGAATATGGCACATTAACTACTAAAGAATTTAGCTGTATAAAAGAGCTTCGACTCAGGTCTACATGAATATTTCAACCAAAATTTATGTATTACTCGAACTTATACTCGACCAGCAATGATCTGAAAAGCACAAAGCGGTTTATGGACGGCCAAGGTACTGTGGTGTCTTGCTTATTATTACCGCATCACATGTACAAGCGCATGTACGTGCCACATTTTAGAAGTATTTAACATGGACCTTTATTTTATAAAAGCTGAGCAGATTTTCGATATCTTACCTTATTCTCATCTAATAACCCGCCAAGCGAAGGGATACCCATATGAGCTACATATTCACGGTCCACCACCCCGACATTTAATGTCCGATCACCCTGCAGAAAAGGATTTCGTATGTTTTATATTGCATAAAACTTTAAAGAAGAAAGACTATGCTTAAAATATAACAACGTACCTGCGCACAGTAGCCAAGTTTATAATCGAGACCCCAAGCGTAAATCAAGTCATTCTACAAAGAATAGGGAATATCGTGAATTTTAGATGTTGAAGCAACAACAGAACATTTCGTCATGAAAACATTATACATCATTCGCGACATCTGAAGGGGCTGAAATGTATAGGTTTTACATATCAGGGGTGAAGTAAAAAGATATTATCCTGCATTTCAGCCTTCAGTAAAATTTTGTTCGATTACGCATACGCATGTGAATCTATGTTATCATGGATCTAAGATATAAGATGCACAATAAGGCTAAGATAAATCCAATGAGAAATAGTCGACGCACTTGAATCATATACCATACGCATCGCCAAGCAGCTTTGGAAAAGACAGGAGCCATCATTTCCACCCATCTGTAAATAATTAACATAAGAAAGAATGGGAAAATCAAACAAAAGAATTGTACAGTACATGTAATTTAACATTATGCATGCAAAACCCCACCACAAAAAAAAAAAGGGAAATAAGAATGATAAGAATTGATCAGGATAGAAAATACTTGTAAACAACATTCTATTTTTCTTTTATTTCTTATCGAAAAAATTTGCAGCTTGTGAATTGATAGATAAATCACAGAAACTATTACCGCATTAGCGTTATTCTCAAGTAATTTACAATTTATTGTAGTTAAAAGCAAGAGGTATATAGAAGATGATAATAAAATAAATAAATAGCATATGAAAAGGAATATATAGTTAACCCTGTGCACGGAGGGCCGGTGCTGTTGCCATAACATCTCCCACCGCCATTTAACTTGTATATTCTTCTGTTTACACAAACACAAATATTTTCCGCTGTTGTTAGTACTCTAGTTAGACAAAATTTCATACTGATTTATATGAGCTCGAAAAGGAAAACTTGATTAAATTTCGTAGAGAGAGAGGGCAAAACCTGTGTACATCTCCTCTTCCCCAACGAGCTGTGATTCGATGATGAATCTGAGATTTTTTACCATCTAATGCAGGTTGCGATATCTCTAGCCCTTCTTTTTTAACTATTTCTAAATACCTGCAAGAAATATGGCTCTTGAGTCTTGAACATAGTAGACTTGATCAAAAATAATGACCGAGATATATGACTAAGCCAATCAAAGCTCTTCTTCAACAGGTTTAACTACCAAATTTAAAAAAAAGGATGCAACATTTACCTCGAAGGATTAAAGTTTTTCACATCAAGATCCTCGTCCCAGAGAAATATATAGTTATACTCCGCAACTATGTCTGGATGTAGAAACCTCTTAGCAAACCACCTTCAAAAACGATAAATATTTACTCACAAGAGATATATACAAATTGGAAATAGTAGATTTGCCGCGACCATCCAACAAAGTACCATTTTGTTTGATTAATGACAGATATATGTATAATGCGATCACTCCACTGTAAGTCTCCCCACTTATCCACGACGCCGTCATAGTGAAACAGCATCACAATAAACTCAGCGGAAGGGAACTGCATTTAAAAAAAAAAGAAAAAAGCAAAGAAATCAGATAGTTATTATTATCCACAATACATTAAGAAAAAAAAATGAACATGAAATAATAAATTAACAATTACCTTCGAAACAATTTTATCCACAACTTCCTTTTGCTTTATTCCAGCAGGAATTGCTAACAAGCTTTTTGACGGTTTCTCATGTCCCTGTTTCATTTAATCTCATTAGAGAACATTCATAAGAAGAAGTTACTAACAAGCTAAGTTGAAATGCATCGGTTGACATATAAGATTATTACGACTTTATTGTTTACGGATTTTTCTGAAATATTTCGATTCAATATTAGCTTATTGTATCTAAGACTAGGATAATCTGAAGAATTAGCTAAATTCTTGGTTAAAAGTCAAGGTGCTAAAAATTTACTGATATTTGAACAAACACTAAAATTCATGAGTATATCATAAGAAACATTTTTAACGGACCTTTTTCTCTGGAGAGCCCCCTAAGGTGTCCATTTCCAAGTTCGACGTCTCGCTGATAATGCCTCTTGGCAATAGTTCACTCCCTAAAGGCTTGTTTTGATTCTATAAACAACAAAAAAGTCCAAATAGGAGTGTCGATATTAGACGTTAGAATAAAACATGTGAAGTTCAAAGCGAAACACTAATCCAAAAATAAAAAATAAAATGTTTACATGAAACAACCTTGCATAACTCGGACGGAGTGATCGGCAAAGGAGATTTAGCGGTTTCAACATAATTAGCTGCTTGCCATGTTGGTGCTTTCTGAAAAGTGAAACAAGAAATAATGCAAAATTAGCAATTCATTCGCAGTTGAGAACTACAAAGCATACTAATAAAATGCATTTAGTGCATAATTATCGTGAAATTTACCTCTTTGGAATTGAATGTGACCAAAGCACTCCCCACAAAGAAAATAACACAAAGGAGAACAGCCGCCGGTAAGCTACTGCAGATGCATATTCTCCTATGTGACGGATCAGTTAGTAAAGGAACCTGGAGAAAACGATAGCGAAATAAATATTAGCAACAAAATTTGAGCACATAAAGGGGAGAAATAAGCTATACCAATAATATTTCGAGAAAATCAAACCAAAACGTATACGTGCATGTCCATAAGTTCATACTTATCGAATATTAACAATTAACCTTGGAAAAATCGAGCAATACATATCAACAGTTTCTTGTAAAATTGAAGTAAAATAAGCAATACATGGCCATGAAATCGAGCAAATTCTCTCACCGATGGTAGTCAAAGCATTTGAATTTAATCAAATTTTCGTCGCAATTCGAAATCACCCACTCCAAAATTTTTCCCATCTCAGTGTAGTTTCATATTATAAACTAAACAGGGCAAATTCATTTCCTACTTGTTAGAAAAAAAGAAAAAAACTATCTAAACAATTTGTTACCAATTTTTCAGGACATTTCTAAATCACAAACACAAAAGCAACTTGTTATCAAAATTGTTCTCAATACAATTTCATACAATAAACTAAAAAGCTAGTAAGAAAAACCCCTGTAACCAGTTTGTTACCAATTTTTCAGGGTATTTACGAATCACAAACCCCAAACAACTTCGCTATCATAACAAATGAGAGAGGTACAACTACCAAGCTTTTCAGATTTCAATATCTATTCACAAGAGTAGCCACAAAGCAATCATCAAATCCTCACAATTCCAAATTTTTCTTCAAAAAGCAGCAAACTTTACGCTAAAAACACCCAATAAAACAACTTACGCAGATCCAATTCTTCATCTTCCATGAACTTCCGATCAAAAACTGCAAAAACAGAGACGACCCAGAAAAGGAAAGTTAATCCCCCATCACCAAAAAATCAAAAAAAAAAAGAAATCCAATTTTGAGGAGTAACCATATCAGGAAACACTCAACCAAGGATCTCCAACATAAAACCCATCAAAAAAAAAAGGGGAAAAAAAAAAGTAACTTGGTTGTGAACGGAACAAAGCAACAACGACATATAACGCAGTAACGCACCATAACCAGTTAAGCTCGGGGAACCAAATAAGTTCCAGTATCTGAAATATGTGCAAAATGAAAAGAGGAAACACAAATTGAAGCGAAAAAGGAGGGGTTTTGAGAGTGAAAAGAGGAGGTTTTTATAAAAGGAGAGAGCGAGAAGGGGAACAGGGGCGTTCCCTTTCCGTTTCCTATTTATTTATTTCCTTGGTCAATAAGAGAGAGATTTTGGTTCTTTGCATTGGTTAGAGAGAGAGAGAGAGAGAGAGAAAGGAATAATTGGATGTATCAGGTGTATCTCAGTATATATAGTGCATCTAATCTAATCTAATCTAATCTAAATACTCTAACCCGCGATAGTATATATTGTAATATATAATAATATAATAATAATTATACAGTGAATAATAAAAAATAAAAAATAAAAAAGTACAAATTATTATTATTATATCAAAATATGTCGATTATGATGTGATCAGGATAGCATATAATAATTATACAGCTTACAATAAAAGAGTACAAATAATTTTATATATATTATGTCAAAATAAGTCGGTTATAATATGATTTTACTATGGAAAAATATAATTATATTGATAATGTTGAATATATAATTATTAAAAATATTTTCCGGGCCAATCAGTTTACGCTTTGTAAAGGTGTTTAAGAGTGTGGCTCACTGTGCACCAGGAGCAAGCAAAATTTAGAGAGAGAAAAGGGCCGTGAGAAGAGTCCAAGTGTGCTCGGTGAGAAAAAAAAAGATTTTTTTAAAAAATAATTATTAAAAAAAATGAAAGAAGAAGCTGAAGAGGAAAAGTCCAAGCAGTGGAAGATATGCGAAAGAGTGGGGCCCAGTCCAAGGTTACTGCTTGGGGAATAAAAATATTCCTGGACCCTGTTCACGACTCGGTCTGTACGCCGCAGCTCTCCCGGCCCTCCATCTCATTCCAGGAAACCATCTCTACCGTTCGTTGGTGAAAGAGTTCGTTGGAGTGTGGTTTACGGGGTGTATTCATGAACCGGGTGCACGGAAATGATTTCGCGCATGACGGGGCATCTCTCTCCACTGCTGTCCCACCACATTCAGACTCGAAACGGGGGAAACTGGGAAAGTGGGTTCCTGTGAAATTACCAAAATACCCCTGCTCCTTCTCGGTTTGTTTTGCCCCTGAGGTTGAACCATCAGGTTAACCCGACCCGACCCGACCCGACCCGACCAGACCGGCACCGCATATTTCCATAACCCCATATTTCATAAGAGGAATGAGTCTAACTCGCCAGATTATACTTTAGATTTACTCTAGAATTTGTAATCATTCGATCAGCCTTACTCAGTGCAGAGCTTTCTGATGCTTCTTCTTTTCCTTTGATTCATCAAATTTAGCAATTAGTTTTATTAAGGGACCGTTTGATTAGATATAATTATAAATACAGTGTCGTTGAAAATGTATACAGTTGAAAATGCAGTAATTGTAACTATATGCATCATGTTTGGTTCGATGTAGTAGAAATCGCTGTAACTATAAATAATTTATTTGGTTGCATATAAGTGAGAAATAATTTTTAAAATTTTATCATTTTATATATATGACGGTGAGATTATCTCCAATGTAAAAATATATACATATATTTTCTTTAAACAATAATTAGGAAGGTAATCTTATCTTTTGTTTAAAGTTACTCTCTCCAACTGCTGCACTTGAAATTATGGTCAATTTGAGCGTAGTTCCAACTACTACAGTTGAACTTCCTCCTGCAATTCTTACTTCAATAGTTGAAGTTAAATATATCAAATCAAATATTAAATTTGTATTTATATATACTTACAGCTGCAGGGCAGTTGCAATTGCATACAACAAAATGGCCCCAAATATCAAATTTGTATTTATATATATTTACAGCTGCAGAGCAGTTGCAATTGCATGCAACAAAATGTCCCCTAATAGTATAAATAATAACCAAAGTTGTTTAAAACTTAAAAGGGCATTTTGGGAAAAATGAAATGAGCATCTAGTGGCCCAAAAAAAAAAAAAAAGTAGATAAGGACTCTAGTGATGTCTGTTACAAATTGGTTGGCTCATTAATTTGCTCACCCCTATTTTTGGTGGGGATATTTGGAATAATTGGGGTAGCAAGTTGAAAATAGTAATTTTATGATGATCAACTTTTGGTAAACATGTACAAAGTGAGGAAACCCCTCCTAGGCTATTTTGAAGTACATGTAGACCTTTTAATTAATTTTTCTTTTTGATTCTCACCATTTTCATTTTTTTTTTCATTTAAGCTATTTTATCAATTAAATTAGAAATTTTATTAATTTAAAATTTCAGCTGATAAACCTATGAATTTATTAATTATAATTGATAATTGATGGCTAATACAGTAACTTTAATAAAAGAAAATTAAAATAAACTTAAAATGGTGTTTATTAAAAAATTATATTTAAAGTATCTCCAATTCTCCATATATATATATAACCCCTCTTTTACAAGGTACTCAGATTCCTTGTAATATAATTGGTCTATGTTCCATATCTTAATATTTTAGGTATAGTGGTTGGACAAAGGAAAAGCCAATGGAAACAAACACTTGGGAACATGTTGCACATAAACCCCAACACTTTTTATTTTTTATTTGGGTGCATGGAGAATTATCCATATCAAGAAAATAAAATAAGCTTTTGGATGCTTGTTTCTCACATGAGAGAGAGAGAGAGAGAGAGAGAGAGAGAGAGAGATTACAAAAATTTAGAATAAATACTATGACCCATTAATGAGACCCCACAAATAAAATGCTTTTGTGTGTCTATTTTTAAATTAAGTGGTTCTTTTGCGTTCTTGGTGGAATATCATTGGACTTGCTAACACACAAAACTGATCCGAATTCGACCAAAATTATTGGGTTTGGATTTTAAAATTTTCAAAATTAACATGGAATCAATAGCTTATCACATTTTTTTTTGTTTATTATTCGTCAAAGGATAACCAAAATATATATCTTAATTAGCTTGAATTACCGAATACTGATCCAAATAACCGAGCCTTTTCTGTGTTATTTAACTAGAGATTTAGACAATAAATTGATGGAGCTATAATTAAATTGACAAGGAAATTAAGGAGCACTAGTTTCTTCAAAATATTTATCAAGGTAAAACAATTCTATATATGNTACATGGATTAAGGTGAAAATTAACATTTCCAACAACCCTCTCAAATCTCACACACCAACCTTGTTTAATGTAGGCAAGCCCCACTCCACTCCTTCATTTGGTACCTAGAGTGAGAATTAAAGCCGATTTATTATACGTGCGATCGATGTATAATAATTTGGTATCATTGCATACAAAATATATAGCAAATTGTTATTTATCTTGCGATCGTACATATGTATGTGAGCCAATATGATACGCATATATATTAGTACGTAGAGTACTACAATAGTTAATATTGCCTAAGTACGTAGAGTACTGCAATGTGTCAATATGATGTGCAGATGTATAAGTACATAGAGTACTGCAATAGTTAGTAATGCACAAATCGGACACTTCCAAATGTTTGCGACACTTCAAATGTTCGAGAAACCAAGTAAAACTCTCGAGTAATAAGTTCAGAGACTAATGGTGATACTTTTCTCAGGTGATGTTTTTCGCACTGAGTACCGGTCTTTAACTTCTGCACCCAGATACGACCTTTGCGATCTATATAAATTTTCTTGTGCTTGATAAAATGACATGACAATGAACTAATGGCGTGCGCGTGTGTGTATGTTGTGGTCCAGGAGATAGGTCAGGGGTCCGCGAGCCGTTGGATTCGAAATGTGGGGCCGATGATAAGTCCATGGCATCTAACACCATCTCCACCCAACCTGGAGCATTCCCCCTTTAATCTTATCACTAGCGAGAGATCTCAATTACATCAACTTCCACTTCAATTGCAGTATGTGTAAACCTAGCTAGTTGTAGCTAACTTTCTTTGAAGCTTACTTTCATAGGCACAACCTAAAAAAGGAAGATTGTTAAATTCGAATCCATCGTAGCGTAAGTGACAAATAATTTGGTGATTGTTATCAGAAGTTCCAAACATTTTCAGTTAAGTTTATTTTTTAAAAAATAACAGCGAAAACGTGCATGCATGCGTGGATCATCCAACATTCCAAGTGATGAATCAACTACATGTCATTCTCTTTCTCTCCCTCTCTCTCATATTAATATTTAAAAAATCAGACTGACTGTCTCTAACGTAAGTGACAAAGAATTTGGTAGTTGGTATCCGAGGTTTTAAGTTCGAATTCTAATTGATTCACATTTTCAGTTAAGTTTATTTCTAAACGAAATAAACGAAGCAGATAGTATGCTACCTTTCTCAAAAAGGAAAAAAAAAAGATTAAATATTGAACACCGACATAATGTAATAAAATTTAACTATTATTTTTTATTTTATTATAAATATATACATATATATATATATATAATATTATTTTAGCATCATAGTTAATTAACAAATATTGGTTTCTAAATTAAATTAAGTAGATATAAGTTTTCAAGTTTTATTTTTTGTAAGATTAATCTACACTGATAGAAAGCTAAGTTGGTTAAAGTCATTAAATTTTGATATGACTTGACAAAAACTTTGGTCAATTTGAGTAAAGACGTTCGATGGTTGAACCACTTGTCCGAATATCTGGAAGCGGTTTTTGACTAATTTGGTTCAAAAGATTAAACTAAATCATTTTATAGACATGATCATGATTTGACTAGTTGAAACAGTTAGTTTGATTGGATTTTTATATTATTGGTATATGAAAATATATGTGGGAGGAAACCATAAATCAAGGAATTGACTCCACACCATAATTTATGTGAGAGAATGAGTCATTTTTAGACTCATCTAAGATACAATTTGGATTCTCCGTCAACCGAAGTAGACCTAAAAAATATTTCTACACGGAAGATAATTATTATCTTTATTATTATTATATATTATATTAATTGGGGTAAACTTCAAATATCTTATCTATAGTTTATCGAATATTCACTTTAGTATTCATTAATTTTTACTTTGTCACTGATTTAATAAAAAAAATAATAGATAGAATAATAAAAAGAAAAAAAAATATAAAATATAAAAATAATATATTTTAAATTATACAGTATTAAAATAAAAAAGTACGAAACTATACGAATGATATTTATAAAGTTTTTCCTATTAATTAAAGTAGTTAAGTCAAGTGCCCCACACTACACGTTAATTTTGACTAACACATTCGTATCAACGTGGACCAAGCACGTCACC